>NC_046382.1:4532970-4802970 GCF_011125445.2 Fundulus heteroclitus | reverse complement strand
AGGGGAAGCTTTTATCTGGACTCCACAGCCTTTAATGGAGTACCTTTGGCATAGCTTCAGCTGATCCGCATGCAGCAGAGATTGGCTTTCATCACACAGCAGAATAATAGTCACTATTAACAGGAAGGTAGAGTTTAATGCCAGATATATAAACTCAGAACCCATCGGTGAAATAGTTGTTCCTGAATTATGGCTTCAGAGATCAGCTCCGCTCTGTGGGAATGGAATCAGGTGAAACATTTCAGCTTTTTTAAGATTAAAACCTGACTTCCTGTTAGTATTTTAACCCAAAGTAAGCCCTGCGACCCGCAGTGAGACGTCAGCTTCAGGTGGTTCTGTGGATCAGAACCTCTTCCTCATGTCTGGTTTGAATTTAGCAGGATAGATGATGAGTTTCTAATTCACACTCATCTGAAGTTAGTTTTTATCGCCTGTCAGAATTTATTTCAGATTACGTTTTTAGACTTTTTCCACAATTTAACAGGTTTTTCAGTAGATTAGTAGATATCTGGCTGTTTTCAGTGAGAAAATGCAGGTGAACTGAAGTCAGGACTGAATGGATATATTGCTTTTTTCCATCTGTGACGTTTAATCTGTCGTTTCCTTTTTCACTAGATAAATATAGAAGAAAATCAGTAAGAAATCCTTTAGAAACAATCCAAAGTTTATGTCTTTTTAACCAAACCAAGAGGAGCTCCTGATTGGTCAGAACCTCAGGGTGGACTGAGCTTCTAAAACAGACCATAATGGGTCAATAATGGAACAGATTGGGCCTTTAAATGCTGCAGTGAGGAGCAGCTTCAGGGTGAAACCTGCTTTATGTCAGTGATTCCTCCTGTAGGAGCTTTAATCCCTGAGCAGCCTCCATGAGGAGCGGCCTGATGTGTTATCGATACGCTAACGGGATAGATGGATTAACTGTAGGAGCCGCAGTCAGCCTGACACAGACCCACGAGCCGAGCTGCAGCCAACGGGAGCACAAAGAGAGCAGGAACCCACGGGGAGCCGCCCCGCCTCATCCGCTCCCTGGGCGCCATGTTGGAGAGGAGCTGGGGGTCTGTGAGTGCTCCCCCCCGCTAGGAGAGGGAGGTGCAGCATCACTATGAAAGGAGAGGAGGCAGGAAGTTTGGCCAGCGGAACAAAGCTGATTTAATGAGAAAATAAGAATCTGAAAGAGTCCTAATTTACTGGAGAAGCCGGATAATGAAGGGCTGAGCTCCGGATTACTGACACTTAGTGTCTCACATCCGTCATCATGTGGATCAGGCTTTAGTTCACAGCTCTGCTGCCCTGGACCCAACAGGTGGATCCATCCCCAACAAGCCTGCAGCGGGGGGGCTGCTGTCCTCAAGTTCTGCCGGGTCCTGGTGGACTGATTATCTGAATCAGGAAACATCAGGAACCATGGAGGACTGGTCCCTAAAGACTGACTGTAGACAGTTTTATTGATGTAACTCTGATCATGTCTGGTCTGGATGCACCTGCAGAACTTTCCTGTGATAAAGAAACTCTCATGCTTACAGATTTACTTTGTTTCTACATCTAAGAACACAGAGAGGAGGTGAGTTAGATAGGAACTGGATCGTACCAGTGGCTGCACTCCTCTGAAGATTACTCCCACTTTCTATGTTAACCCAGAATCTATAAAAGTTTAGTGTTTTCTTTTTCTCTTCACTCTGTTTCAGACACTTTGTGGCTTTGAATTAAAACTTGCAAAGACAAAGATGCAGCTTTCTCTTAATTAAATGAGAAGTGCTTGCTTATTTGATCATTATTAATATCCACCACAACAGCCTTAGATAACAAACTGTTGACTAATCTGGGAACAAACTGAATCTGAAGTCCATCATCCTGCAGAGAGGAGATGATTCCCAGGAGGAGAACATCTCAGCAGGTTCAGCTGAAGCTCAGAGAAATGAGCAGAAACCCTGGAGGTCTACCTCAGCCTCCACAGGCCTATAAGTTCAGTCCATGTAACATTTACAGGCCTCCTTTAGCAGGTTAGATGTTAGAAGACTATCAGCCAGAACACTGGAAGAGTGAGAGCCTGCTCTGCTCTAAGAACATCATGGCAGCATACCAGACTGAAACCTGATGAAGCACAGGACCTCTGGAACAGACCAATGAGACGTCTGGCAGTAATATCCAGCATATGATATCAGCTCATACAGTCCAGCATGGTGGTGGAGGGTTGATGATGGGGGCTTGATTAGCTTCAGGACCTGAACGCCTTGGACATCAACAGGAACAACGATCCTCACCCAAACACAGCAGCAGGGTAGCAGATAAAGAGTCAAGGTGCTGCAATGGCCTAGTCAAAGTCCAGACCTCACAGACTTCAATAAAACCTGTGCAGAAGCTTCAATAAGCTGCAGAAACGGTGGAAAGTAGAGACTTAATCACCCTCCTTAACTTTAACCGTCTCTGCAGAGCTGCAGCTCAGAGGAACCGTCTCACTGCAGGACTTTCAAACCTCTGGCCCAGTTTAATGGGCTGACCAGTCCAGAACGGCGGCTCTATAATTAGGTCCCACTGGGGCTTCTGTAGTTGGGATGGAGGCTCTCCGGGGACGGGAAGGTGTCGGGATAAAAGCCTCCATTACAGCGCGAGGGTTGGCAGCGGCGGCCGCTCCGCCTCACCTCTGGCTCGGCCCGGCCGTAACGCGATTAGCAGCCGGCTTGACGAATCGTCTGTCAGATGAAGTTAAAAGGCGCATTAGATACGGCGTTGGGAAATCACTCACCCTCAGACACAGAGCTAAACTGATTAGGCCTCACTGGTCCGTGTGGCAGAGCGTGCCAGGAAACAGGGCAAAACTTTTCTAACAAACGGAGCGAGCGCTGCACCCGAAGGACCAAGGAGCTGCAGATCCTCGGTCCGTCCCGGGTCTCCAGACAAAAACACCGCTGAGCCGCCGTTTCTGTTTGTTCAGAGCTTCATGTGGGCTCAAAGGTCAGAGGCCAATGTAAAAAGAAAACTCCTCCTGACCTCCTGCTCAATGGATTCTGCTGCCGCCGGATAAAACCTCTGTCCTCCTTCCACACGGATCAGCATCAACATCAGGAGCTCCATCTTGGAGTCCAGCTCCTAATCCACCCCCCCCCCCCCACCCAGACCAACCCTTTCTGCCTGGCTGGAGATCAACGCTGGCTGCTGAGGCTGCTGAGGTCCCCTGGCCATGATGTTAAAGAGCGATAAAATACAGGAATATAAGTACAACACCGACACAGTTAGACAATATAATAGACAACACAATACACCACAATACAGTACAACTACACAAATACAACACAACCGCAGTAGTTTAGTGTTGACAGAGGTATATATCTACAAACCAATTAATAAGATGTTTTCTGATCGCCTAATAATGAGTTCCCAGGCTCCTCTCACAGACCAGGCCTGCTGACTGAAGGTCCTCCTCCTCCTCAGAGGAACAATAGTCTCCTCTCACAGAGCCTCGTTGCTGCTGCTCCTCTGACTGATGAACTCTGAGAGGAGCTGGGCAGAAATTATCAGTTACTTTGGAAATCAAGCATAAATCTGCAAATCTGTGCAGGTCCAATAAAAACACACTTCATATACCACAGTGATGGTAGTGTCTTAGTTTTTATCCAACATTTCTTCTGGTTTGATGACTATTTGAAACCTGCGACCAGGTGGCTAAACAATTAATAAGGTGGCTAAAAATCATAACCATAAATAAAATCATGGACATCTAATTTGTGACTGAACAAAGATTTGCTAGATTTAGCTCAACTATTTTACATATTTTGTTTACATGAACTATAAAGGAAAGGTTGGAGTCAATATAATATATTATATTGACCAACAGTCAGCAGTTGTTCACCTGCAACCCATTTATCAGGATGATGGGAGACTCAGCTCCAACCTCCTGGACACCAGTTTTTAAACCTTTGGGCTTCCTCTGCCTTGGAGGTAAAGTGAGGAGGTGTGTCATCAGAGGGCACCAGAGAGAAGAGCCCTCGCTCCTCCTCATAGAAAGGAAGCATCAGATCGTTGTTCTTTAACTTCCTGCAGTGACAGAAACCCTAAAACGTCTTCAAACTGAGGGGATGAATCCGTCTTCTGTCCAGACCCAATTTCTCAGAAAAATGTAAAGAACCTGTTAGTTCACAGTTTATTATTCCGTAATCTAAACTTGTGGATCATTGTTCTGGTCGGGTTAGCAGTAGAGGGGCTGGTTGATCTGTGCCGGCTGTTCACCCAAAGTAAGAACTGCAACGGTGAAACGAGCCCAGAACCAGGAATGGTTCTGCAGGAGGAGGCCATAGATACTGTGGACCAGGGTCAGCGTAAGTGCCGGTGCCGTGAGGCGATACCTGGACCCTGTTCTGGTTGCACAGGCAGTCCGACTCTTCACTACGGCCCGTTTCCAGAAGCTTTGCTCCCTCCACAGCCTGAAGAGCACGGAGGAGATTCCTGGAGGCAGGAAGTTACTCTAGGAGAGCCGGACCGAGCCGTCAGAGGTCCAAAACCCATCAGCAGGACCGGTTCTGCTCTTTTGTGTGAGGAGGAACAGAAAGAGTTCTACCAGAACCCTACAAAGAGACCTCCACCGGGCCCTGCGTGAATGTCTCTGGCCAGAAACAGACTTCATGAGGGTGGCCCGAGGACCCGATGTCCTGCAGCAGGCTCTGTGCTCAGTGCCAGCACCAGAACTGGCATTTACCAGAGAACACCAGAACTGGCAGCTTTGGTACCGAGGTCCTGTTTTACACAGATGAGAGCAGATTTACTCTGAGCTCAAGTGACAGACCTGAAAGGGTCTTTAGAGGCCACAGGGAACGTTCTGCTGCCCGCAGCATCGCTCAGGATGATTGGTTGGTGGTGGGTCAGTGTTGGTTGGTGGTGGGTCAGTGTTGGTTGGTGGTGGGTCAGTGTTGGTTGGTGGGTCAGTGTTGGTTGGTTGGTGGGTCAGTGTTGGTGAAGGGTCAGGGTTGGTTGGTTGGTGGTGGTGGGTCAGTGTTGGTTGGTTGGTGGGTCAGTGTTGGTGAAGGGTCAGGGTTGGTTGGTTGGTGGTGGTGGGTCAGTGTTGGTTGGTGGTGGGTCAGTGTTGGTTGGTGGTGGGTCAGTGTTGGTTGGTTGGTGGGTCAGTGTTGGTGAAGGGTCAGGGTTGGTTGGTTGGTGGTGGTGGGTCAGTGTTGGTTGGTGGTGAGTCAGGGTTGGTTGGTGGTGGGTCAGTGTTGGTGGTGGTGGGTCAGGGTTGGTTGGTTGGTGGTGGTGGGTCAGTGTTGGTGGTGGTGGGTCAGGGTTGGTTGGTTGGTGGTGGTGGGTCAGTGTTGGTTGGTGGTGGGTCAGGGTTGGTTGGTGGGTCAGTGTTGGTTGGTGGTGGGTCAGTGTTGGTTGGTTGGTGGGTCAGTGTAGGTTGGTTGGTGGGTCAGTGTTGGTTGGTCAGGGTTGGTTGGTGGTGGGTCAGGGTTGGTTGGTGGTTGGTCAGGGTTGGTTGGTGGTGGGTCAGTGTTGGTTAGTGGGTCAGTGTTGGTTGGTGGTGGGGCAGTGTTGGTTGGTGGTGGGTCAGTGTTGGTTGGTGGTGGGTCAGTGTTGGTTGGTTGGTGGGTCAGTGTTGGTGAAGGTTCAGGGTTGGTTGGTTGGTGGTGGTGGGTCAGGGTTGGTTGGTGGTGGGTCAATGTTGGTGGTGGTGGGCCAGGGTTGGTTGGTTGGTGGTGGTGGGTCAGTGTTGGTGGTGGTGGGTCAGGGTTGGTTGGTTGGTGGTGGTGGGTCAGTGTTGGTTGGTGGTGGGTCAGTGTTGGTTGGTGGTGGGTCAGTGTTGGTTGGTGGTGGGTCAGGGTTGGTTGGTGGGTCAGTGTTGGTTGGTGGTGGGTCAGTGTTGGTTGGTGGGTCAGTGTAGGTTGGTGGTGGGTCAGTGTTGGTTGGTTGGTGGGTCAGTGTAGGTTGGTGGTGGGTCAGGGTTGGTTGGTGGGTCAGTGTTGGTTGGTGGTAGGTCAGTGTTGGTTGGTTGGTGGGTCAGTGTAGGTTGGTGGTGGGTCAGTGTTGGTTGGTTGGTGGGTCAGTGTTGGTGAAGGGTCTGGGTTGGTTGGTGGTGGGTCAGTGTTGGTTGGTTGGTGGTGGTGGGTCAGGGTTGGTTGGTGGTGGGTCAGTGTTGGTTGGTGGTGGGTCAGTGTTGGTTGGTGGTTGGTCAGGGTTGGTTGGTGGTGGGTCAGGGTTGGTTGGTGGTGGGTCAGTGTTGGTGAAGGGTCAGGGTTGGTTGGTTGGTGGTGGGTCAGTGTTGGTGAAGGGTCAGGGTTGGTTGGTTGGTGGTGGGTCAGTGTTGGTTGGTGGTTGGTCAGGGTTGGTTGGTGGTGGGTCAGGGTTGGTGGTGGTGGGTCAGGGTTGGTTGGTGGTGGGTCAGTGTTGGTTGGTTGGTGGGTCAGGGTTGGTTGGTTGGTGGGTCAGGGTTGGTTGGTGGTGGGTCAGGGTTGGTTGGTGGTGGGTCAGTGTTGGTTGGTGGTGGGTCAGTGTTGGTTGGTTGGTGGGTCAGTGTTGGTTGGTTGGTGGGTCAGTGTTGGTTGGTTGGTGGGTCAGTGTTGGTTGGTTTGTGGGTCAGTGTTGGTTGGTGGTGGGTCAGTGTTGGTTGGTTGGTGGGTCAGGGTTGGTTGGTGGTGGGTCAGTGTTGGTTGGTGGGTCAGTGTTGGTGGTGGGTCAGTGTTGGTTGGTGGGTCAGTGTTGGTGGTGGGTCAGTGTTGGTTGGTGGTGGGTCAGTGTTGGTTGGTGGGTCAGTGTTGGTGGTGGGTCAGTGTTGGTTGGTTGGTGGGTCAGTGTTGGTTGGTTGGTCAGTGTTGGTTGGTTGGTGGGTCAGTGTTGGTTGGTGGTGGGTCAGTGTTGGTTGGTGGTGGGTCAGTGTTGGTTGGTTGGTGGGTCAGTGTTGGTTGGTGGTGGGTCAGTGTTGGTTGGTGGGTCAGTGTTGGTTGGTTGGTGGGTCAGTGTTGGTTGGTGGTGGGTCAGTGTTGGTTGGTTGGTGGGTCAGTGTTGGTTGGTGGAGGATCAGGGTTCCTGACACCATGTTCACGTCAGGATGGAGATCCAGCAGGACGCCTGAGATCTGGACTGCCTGCAGTAAAGTGTTCCTGAGGAGAGCCTTTCAGATTATTTTATTAGCTGCCCTGTGCTTTGACTACGTTCTCCACTCATAGCATCCTCTGGATGAGCCTCATGAGGCCGTCAGTCTTTAAGGAGATCCCAGAGGAAGAACTAACAATGAAGACGAGCCAAAGATTGAGAGGATTGTCCAATCTATTGACCGGTGTTGCCATTTGTTCTTTTATAAATAATTAAAACACCAAAGCTGCAGCAGTTTAAACAGAAACCAGTTAGCTACCAGAGAGTTTTCAGCTAAATGTTCAGGAAAGACTAACAGAAAACGATGAATCAGGAGACGGCATGGTGCTCCTTCTCACTGGGACCTTCATGGGGGGGTGAGCAGCTCTGACGGGGTCACCAAACTCACTCAGCAGACAGAGGAGCGGGTCAGCTGCCGGTTCAGGTGAGAGAAAGAAAAAGCAGCAGAGTTGCAGTTTCTGCAGCAGCGCCTCTGCTGACACACGCAGCCTCTGAAAAGCCCCAAAGATGCTCTGAAGGGTCAGCCAGGCGCCCGCTCAATGCATTCCTTCCTTCCCCCCGAGCTCCTGTCTTTCTCCCGTTTCTTTTCTTCAGCGGTGGGGTGAGGAGGGCGCCGCTGGAGCTTGAGAAAATAAAAACTTCTCAAAGACAGAAAGAGAGAAGGGGGGGAGAAGGTACAATGTTTCATCGTGGGCCGGCCTGTCACTCGGCGTGATTAATGAGCCGCTCAGGGAGAACCGCCGCGTTCTGCATGAGAAATATGACTTCTAGCTGCTAATTTGTTTAGCATCGAGCGGCTTTGGAGCGCTTCTCTGCTGCAGCCACACTCCAGTAAATATGAGAAAGTTGGAATCTAAAGGAGCCTTCAGAGTTTTGATTGGCGTTCCTTCAGCGCAGACAATAATGGAGAGGAGCTGGTCCCCCACGGCTGGCCCTTCAGCACCAGCTGGGCTCCTACAGCTGTCAATCACTGCAACAATGTGCCGGGGGGGGGGGGGGGGGGGGGCTCCAGGTCCCGCTCCGTAACACCACAGCCTGACAAAGCATCACTTCCTGCCGTATTAAAGCTGACCAGCGAAAGCTGCGAGGTGGATGGGAAGAAATGGATCAGAACAGAAACTGTCCTACAGATCAGTCTGGTCTCTGTTTCAGAGCCGATCAAACACTGAAAAGCTGCAGGAGAAGCATCTGATATAAACGAGCTTATAACCCCGTTTATATCTGTATACCAAATGTCTGTACGCTCTAAAGCTAAATCCCTGGACTGTGCACGCAGTCAGAACCAGATAAGGATGGTTCTGATTCTTTTAGCCATTCAGCAGAGAAGAATCAGCCACCAGGTCAGACTGTGGATGTTCTGGAGGAGACCTGGTCCATGCATTCAGTCAGTGGCTACATACACCTGCATGCCACACTTTTCATGTCTTTTTGCAAACATGGCAGAAAACCATGCATCCCCCCCCACACTGCACATTAATGTAACACATTGTGTTGGTCCATCACACTGAAGACACTGAAGGTACTTTACGTGGCTTTTACTGGGAGGTAACGCTCATATTCTGCTTTTTGTGCTACTAAAGGCGCTTCCTTCCAGCCATGAAGTTGTTTTTACGGAGCTCATCTTCAGAGACGATGTCAGTGGAACGTTAGGGGCTTTCTTCCCTTCCTGCAGCGGTTTGTTCTGACTGCAGACCGAGTCACAACTCTTCTCTGCAAGCATGAAGGCCAAAGTGATTAAAAGCATCAAAGCTTCACAGGAATAACAAGTAACTGAGCGTGGCAGCAGGATCCTGAAGATAAAAGCAGCAAGAGAGACATTAGCAGAGGAGCCAGAGCCACGCCTGATTCCGCTCCACTGCTGCTGAACGCAGACACTCGGCAGCTTTCCTTAAAGACCTGAACGAGTGGAAGGCCACGCCCTGCACGCCTGGCTGAGGCCGCGGCCTTAGAGCGAACACCCACAGACAGGCGGCCAGGGCAGCGCACCTTTGAAGCTCTGAGACGAGGTGAGCCAGGGATCACGCAGAATCATCACGCTTATGAAACCAGACGCAGACTCAGGACAGGCTGATTAGCAGCGTTTGTGTCTGCGAGCGCCACCCTCCCTGTCTCCAGAGAAATATGCATGCACAGGTCTGCAGGACTTTCTAGAGCAGACATGATGTTTGGAGCGAGGAGCAAAGGTTTGAGGGGGGGGGGGGTGCTCTGCTGGAAGCGGATCTGAGCGCTGAACCGTGGAGCAGAGTAATTGTCTCTTTCCTCCTTAACAGGATTAGGAGCCCAGCGGTGTGGCGGGTTCAGCCCTCCAGTCAACCGTGGCGCTGCGAGCCGCTGGAGGCCGCCGGCCGCTTGACGCTGGCCGGCTCGGCCTCCTGCACGGCTCCAGACCTGGAGAGGCCTGCAGGTTTCTGTCTGAAGCTGCATCTGCCGTTTCTGAACGGGCGGGTGGAGGAAGCGGTAAGATGGAGGAGTGACAGCAGAGACCAGAGCTAAAAAAGCAGCACAGAGCGTTAACATGCAGAGATGTGGAGAGCAGGAGGAGCATCAGAGAGGATCGTCCTGTGGGATCATCAGCAGGATGATGCTGCCGCCGCTGTGCTCACTAATGTTTTCAGGTTTGACAGCCGGCATTGACTGGACCAGTTTACATGTAGTAAACAGCAGTTAATCAGTATAACCAGGCA
Source organism: Fundulus heteroclitus (assembly GCF_011125445.2). Taxonomy (NCBI): domain Eukaryota; kingdom Metazoa; phylum Chordata; class Actinopteri; order Cyprinodontiformes; family Fundulidae; genus Fundulus; species Fundulus heteroclitus. Next base: position 4,793,209 of record NC_046382.1, on the reverse strand, counting down.
GAATGATACCAGAGGCTTGTTAACAATGGCTGTAATGGGTTTGTGGCTGTAATCACCCCCCCTCACAGACATTTAACCAAATATTAACAGATTATATTGACCAAATGTTTTTACATTGGAAGGGTGCATGTATACATTTGAGCCTGAATGTGCAATTCTAAAGCCGTATATATATATATATATATATATATATATATATATATATATATATATATATATATATATATATACGGTACAGTTGTTGCAGCGTTGCTGTAAAAACCAGCGCTGCAACAACTTCTCCTGGAGACTCTGAGGTTTGTTCCCATACAGATTATAATAAAGTGTTGAATCATAAAGCCGTCACAGGAAATGAAGGTGTCTGCAAAACAGTCATCTCCTCACATGATACCTGAAATTACTGCAGATGACTCACAACGGGCCGATCTGGGTCAACCAGGCGGTTCTGTTCAGCATCTGCCAGCAGCTCAGCAAGCAGCCAGATCCACAGATGCACCGCTTCTGGGTCTGGTTCTGGGTCTGGGTCTGGTTCTGCTTCAGCTTCTGGTTCTGGTTCTGCTGGAGGTTTCTTCCAGCTTTAGCTCCTGCTACAGCCTCAGGATAAGGGATTGCTGCAAAGTTAATGGCTTGACACAACAGGCGTCTTTTCTAGAACACGTTTTACTAATTAGCAGAAATATTTCTGTAGCCAGTCACTGATTAATTTACCTTTAGAGGCTTTTACTGTCATTAACTCATTGATTACTGTCATTGACTCATGAGGCCTCAGAATGATAAAAACCTCCCTGATGCAGGAGGGAGCGATGCGAGGCGCACTGCGGTGCAGCAGGAGGCCTTCATCCGCAGCTCTCAGTTACACAAAGCTAATTATCAGGTAGTTAAGCCTGCAGACGAGTAAACACTCACTAATCTAATCTGCTGCAAGCAGCTTGATTAGACCGTAGTCTAAAATGTAAATGGCTTCTGAGCTGCTCATCACGGCGGCTCTTTGAGGAGCAGCTGCATCTGGAACCAGAGCTTTGACGCTTTTCTTATTTTCTCTGCGGTCGTTAGCATTAAAGCTGCAGAGCCTGATGATGCGCCGTTATCTGGGTGAGTTTGTTGGCTCTCATGGCAGAACTGTCAGCCAGCTGATAGCGTTAATGGAGGCCTGCTGTCTGTTCACAGCTCCAGATAAACCCAGCCCCGTTCATCTGACCCGGTGAGGCTGAGAAACCGTGTTAAAGCAGAACCAGACGAACCCAGCCCACGATGAAGGGCTTTTCATCAGAAGAGAAGAAGAATGCCTCAAAACCAAGAGAATAACCCACATGCAAAGGTGTCCAAAGCCTAAAACATGTAATTATTTTTAATTTAGCGGGATTTTACGGGACGGACTGACACAAAGGCATGTATGCTGGTGAAGTGGAAGGAAAGTGATATATGGGTATTAATATTTATGTATTTACACATAGAAATGTGAGAATTAGCCTAACTGGGTCATGATGGTGTGTACATCATGCAATTTGACTTTGGTTAGTTAAAGCTTCAGAGACATGCTGCTGTCTGCAGGTATAATGGAAGAAGGGGGACATTTTTACAGATGTGTTCATTATGCTTCTCAGCAGAGGACCACTCAGGCAACAAGGTGTTCATTATGTTCATCTGATTCACAGATCCTGCCTCTGTGGTGTCTGGTTTCAGCTAACTCTCTGCGGCGCCACCTGCAGGTAGGAGTCTGATGTGTCCAGGAAGTGTTGGCCTGCAGAGACCTTAGCTGACTTCTTCTGGACCTGCACAGGTCCTGTATGGAGGGAAGGTCCACCCTGCAGGTCCTCTCTGCTGAAGACAAGCGTCCCCTCAGCATGATGCTGCCACCGCCGTACGCTGTGCGTTGCTTTGAGAGCGGTCCAGATATTTCACCTATTGCTGAACCTCCCACAGAAACGGAGCTTCTCATGACTTTCTACAGGCGTTCTTCCTGCCACTCCTCCATGAAGGCTACAACAGAAAGTTGTCCTTCCAGCAGCTCCTCTGGCGTCTCAACGTTCCTCCTGGAGTTTTACGTCTTCATGCATTTTGGTCCAGAAGAGGCCAGACGTAGCGAGTCCATTCAGATAAGCCTGGTTTTGTTGCTGACGTCAGTGTTTCTGGCATTTACCTGATGACTCCACTACGTCAGGTTTGAAATGCGATCTGCTCTGGCTCCCGGCTCAGGCTCACGTTCGTCTGATTAACAATGTTTGGGTCGTCTGTAATATTTGTGCTCAAACAAAGACGGGCTGCGTTGCTGCCGTCTGAGGAAAAGGCTGCGGCCCAATCAAAGCGTTTCTCTGTCACGGCTGAAGAATGCGAGAATCTGCTGCGGATGCTGCAGATTTGTTCCTGCCTGTTTGAAGCTGCAGAAGACACAGCGCTGGAGCGTGAGCCCTGTTTAGTAAATAGAAATGCTGCAGAACGCCCAAGACCACAAACATGAGCTCAGCCAATCCAGCAGCTGCACTAAACCTAAACAAGTACACACAAATCAACAATGGTGCTATTGTTGAATCATTAATTACCTGTGATTAGTCATTTTTTAATCAGAGGTCTTTTTCTCATGCAGGACCTGTCTGACTCCATGCAGTAGGCTTAAAGGTCCAACACAGGCTCATATCTGAGGTTCTTCTGAAAATGTTTTGACACCAAGGCATCAGAAACTTCAGAGACGGATCAGAGGTCCAGTCCAGAATCTGCACAGGCGTCCTGCTCCCATCCAAGGAGATTCAAGAACAGACGAGGAATGAAATCACTGACGCCTATCAGATTAGAAAGGGTTACAGAACCATTTCTGGGTCTTTGGGACTCCAGAGAACCGCAGTGAGAACCATGATCCACACATGGAGAAGACGTGGAACCATGGAGAACCTTCCCAGTAAACCCGACGCACCTAAATTAATCCCAGAGCTGATCAACGACTCATGCAGGAGATCCCAGAAGAGCATCTACAGCTCTGCAGGCCTCACTGCTTCAGTCAAGGTCAGGATTCAGCAATAAGGACGAGAGATGGCCTCCATGAGAGAGACCAGGACCAGAACCACCGCGGACCCAAAGGAACATAAAGGCCCATCTCACGTTTACCAGAAAACATCCTGACGATCCCAGAGACTTATTTTGTGTATTTTCACAACGTCTCATCCATCACATCTCCTGCATCCGACGGCACCTGGACCAGAACTCTGGTTTATGTGAAATGAGCGCCGTGTTGTCGGGTTATAACCCGAGCAGAGACATTTTACTACCAGACTAAATAACCCAGAGCCTGATTAAAATCTGATGTGGGTTAGCAGAGTTGTGCCGGTTGGTTTCTGGGAGGTCGTGACCTTGTTGCCCCGCCCCTCCCAGCTTTAAAGAAGTGATTCATCTGTCATCATGCAGGAGAGACGTGCTGGAATTATCCTGTATTGTATTTATACTTTTTGTACGCCCTGAGCTCTTTCTTCCCGTCCTCCATGCTGTTTGCAGGCTGTCTGTGTTGGTTTTGGACGGCAGCTTTAGGTCTGTGTGAGCTAAAGCAATCTAAAAAGCTTTTATCACTGTCAAAACAGACACCTACACCTGGGATTGTTTCCTAATGAGCTTTAGTTACAGCTTGTTGCTGTGTCACGCCCTGCAGGGCAGACCAAGCACCGCTGGTGTAGCGTTTAGCTGCAGAAATCGCCTCCACCAGCCATTCCTTTTCTCCTTCATTTATGCATGTTGGCTTCATTCCTCTCTCCTACCAGCACCTTGTCACTGACATCATTATTTGTCCGTGGGATTAAAGCTGAACAAACGAGTTAACTCTAAGGAAACGCCTCCAACCCTCCTCGCAGTCTCCGTCTAGGCTTAAGGGTTCAAGGCGACTTTGGCTCAGCGGCTTCTGTGGCGTTTTTCCAGCCAACCTTGAGGGGCTGTTTCTGCTCACTGCGGGGTGCGTTATAGCCGTCAGCACTCGGGCGAGATGCAATTAGTGTCGGGGTCAGAGGTGAAGGCAGGACTTAAGCCTCAGACCTGCTGGTCAGTCAACAAACCTGGGATCAAATCCCGGAGGACAGAGGTCCGCCGTTGACAGATCAGCGCCGACACAAACAGGCACCGCAGATCCGATGTGGTGACACAAAGCGGCTTTTAAAGCATGCGCACACAGAGGTAAGCACAAACACAAACACGCAGCATTCTGACTGATTCCTCCCATGAAACTGATTCCTCAGAGGAAACTTCTCCGGCAATCTCAGAAAACTGTGCAGGTGCTTCTTCTTCCTGCTTGAACCCATCTTCCCTGAAGATGCCAGAGAGCATTCTGGGAAACAGAACCACCGCCGGCCAAATGGCCCGAGGTTCTGATCCGCCAACAGTCACAGGAAGCAGGAACCTGACGATGATTCTGTACTGTTGGACACCATGAGGCAGATGCAGTTTAATTCCCCCTTTCACCAGCTGGTTCCTGCTTTCAAACCTACCAGTTATCATTTCATTCATTCTGCCTTCCTGCACACAAACTGTTTGTTTCCTCAGATACTTAAATTATTGTCTTTCAGGTTGTTGTTCTTTGCAATCAACAGTTTATCATTAATTACAGAGCATATCACCCTGGAACACATAAAACTCATCCACTGAGTCCTCCTGGTGGAAATTAGTTATAGGAATCATAAACCTCTATTTCCTTAAAGGGACAGTGTGCAACTAATGTGGCTTTTAATGAGCAAAAATCAAGTATTGCTTTCATAAATACATATTCTGGTAAAGTCTAACAACACCACATCCAAAAATTAAAGTGTTCTCATAACTTAGAATTAGTAGTTTATCAATACATAGGTGGTGGTGCACCACTGGGAGGCGCCATCTAGCGTCACTATTTCTGATTACAGCAGCTGAAAAAGTAGTAAAGTATTTCTGATTGTGAAAGGAGAAAAACTGTCGGCCATACGCGTTTTCCCCTCTCTGTCTTCTATATGAAGACCTGCTGTCAGTGGAGAAGGAGTAGAAAACAAGCAAAGACGACCGTAGATCATTATATTTGGTGATTTCTGTTGAAATAGACGACCATCCACACTCTTTGCCCAACGAGAGAGAAGAGAACGTAACCAAGAAAAGAGAAAGTAGTAATAACCGGAGAAAACCAGAGACTATATCAGTGCAGCTATTACTACCAGGTGGAGATAATTCTGAGGGCGCAGACTCAGAACTGACGTGGAGGTTGCAGCTTTCCACTAGACAGGTGAGATAATTTAATACAACAGTGAAGTTTATTTTTGCTGTTATGTTAGAAACAGGGCAGTGTGGTCCATCAACTATTCCAGCAGGTCTTTTTACTTCTGCTTAAAGTCGCTTATTTTAGAGACCAAATAAGCGACTCCACAATCAGAAACAAGCCTGCATAAGGATAAACACACAGCAGAACAGCCTCACCTTCCAGAGAAACAAGTGAAGAAGTAAGTAACCCAACTTTATAACACCGCTAGCAAGAGAACGTCTTGATCTGCTGGGGGTGCGCTCCGCCATGTTACTCTGATGGTGGCATTTTAGGGCAGGGAGGGGCTAAGTCCTGAGGCCCAGCTGTTCACGTACACGTACGCGCACGCCATGTCATACCATAGTCCATCTGAAATATTAGCTTTAGTTCTTCACATCACTATTTTTTAGTACTTTCTATATGCCTGAATGCTTTTATTATTTCTGTTAAGGAGACATTTTTAGAAAATATAAGAGAAACAGTTATCACCTTCAGCCCATTAGTCGCAGAGGAAGGAGCAGAGGAAGCAGGTTCTGTTCTTCAGACAGATACGGACGATTATTTAAACCTAAGGCATACAGAAATGTTCTGAAACTATAATTCATTGTTAAAGGTTCTGAACAGCGGACCTTCTGTTCAACCCACACCGAAATCTTTAGTGGCAAAAGGACTCAATGATCTTTGCTGTTAGGTTTGGGCTTCCTGTGTTTTCCATCATCTCCCTGTTGCTCCTCTGGTTCCTCTGTCATTCTCCACCCTTACCTCAGTATATTTGCTCACCGTTCACCATCGTTCTTTGCTGGATTCTTCCATTTTACCGACTGATACGCTGTTCCAGCATTCGTATGGCCGTCCTGTATGCCTTCTTCTCCTCGAGGTTCATCAGCTGTGTGTTTTCCTTGTTTTATTAGTAATGAACTCTGTTGCCATTCAGTCTGGACTTCGGTCCTCCACAAACCTCCACAGCAGCACAGACTCCTGTCCACAGAAAGTCCGTAATCATTCCCTCGTGTCTTTTCCCCCCATGTTGTAAACTGCTTTTGCAGTACCTGTTCTCAGTTTATATGAAAAATACATGTAGTGCAGCTGTCATCACCTGATTGTTGAGTTATTGAGCAACGATATGTAGAAACTGACTGATTTATGGAGATTAATCTGTAGAGTTTGCCTCCTCTTCCCTGAAGCTCATTCCTTCAATAGTTGGCCGGGATGAGACATTCCAGTCCTGTCAGGACTTCATGCATTTCGCTGCATTATCATTCAGTCTAATCAGATCAATACCTCCACTCTGACTGATTTATAGATTCATTCTCTGCACAGTGAGCAAACCCGTCCTCTGTTTTGGTGCACTAGTGTGGACGATTACAGGTTCCTGGTGCAGAAACATCCCGACGGGTTTTCCACTCACACGCAGACAGCTTTATCCCAGTCTTCCCAAAGCCACCGGGCGTTGGGGGGGCGGTGGGGGGGTGGTGGGGGGCGGGGTGCTGGTGTCCATGGCTCTGCAGACTGAAAGACTCGGCATGCTGCTAAGTCCTTTTTAATACAAAACATTGGTGCTAAGCTGACAAAAGCTGTCACCAGGAGACTGGGAGACTGCTGACCTGGAACCGGGGCGGAATGAGGAAACGCTCCGACCTGAGCGCCTCCCTGAGTGTTCCCCATCAGCCAGGTGGGTCTGAGCCGGGCCGCTTCATTCAGCACCGGGGTGGTCCAGTCTGCTGGACGGCTCTGCTCTCAGGCCACAGCTGGTGCTTTAATACTGCCACATTAATTAATATGACAGTATTAAAGCTTGATGTCAACATCAGAGGAAAGTTAATGGAGGTAACCTGCAGAACTAAAAAGCTCACTGCTGCGTTTTTTAGTCAGAGTTTTATTATTTTAACATTATGATTGGTGCTAAATGAGCCGCTGAGTCCCAGGGCCACATTTTGGGAGGAAGTGACTCATGTTTGTTGATGATCTGTTTCTGTGCATCTTCAACAGAAGATTCAGTCTGGGTGAAGTTCTGGAGGTAGTCCTGCAGCCCCCAGCATCATGCTGCCTCCGCCATGCTTGACAGCTGCCTGACCTTGAATCCTTGAAACTTTCCTCTCATCGCTGAGTCCACACAGCTCAGTCTTTATCTCCTCTAACCGTCGTGGTTTCCTCCAGAGGACATTTTGTCTCGTCCAGCTCCAGATTCCAGTCTTGAAGGTGCTGAGATTACTTGGTGGCTGCAGAGACATCCATCCCTGCCAGTTTCCTTCCCTCTGATGGGGACAGTTTGGGTCAGATGGTTGAAACCTGCACACTTCTGGGACCCAACCATCCAAACTGGTTTGAATGGACAACCAAGAACCCGATCCCAAACCTGACTGAAATAATTTGCACCACCAATGTTTCTATTGACCCTGAAAACAGTGCAAGAGTTTCTGGACTTTAGGTTTAAAGGGCAAAACGAAGGTGAGGACCTACCTCCAGGTTTATTTAACATGAATCAGAGTAATTCTTAAAACCAGGAGCTTATCTGGGCTCCTTGGCAGCATGTGGAGATGAACTCAGGTCAGTGTGAGGTCTTAGAGAGCAGCGAGGCTCTGAGTTTCATTAATGAACGCATGAAGTGTGTGAGAGGTCAAAGGTCATGCTGCGCTGCTGGAGAAGCAGAACCAGGCAGACTGTCGTTTGCGTCTCAGACCTCCTTCCTGCTCCTCTGGTCCGCACCAGTAGGCCTGGCTGGGATCCGCTGCTGGCTGTGTGTTCAGGGAAGGTTCACCTTCAAGCTTTATCTGGCAGAACTTATTAACAAGAAAAACACTGGGAGCTTTTTTTTCTGCAGATCCATCCTTCTTTCAGCGGGAATCAGCCTTTGCTCTGGTGTTAGGAGATAAAGTTTAATGATATGAAGGTTCTGCAGAAGCTGTTTGAACGTCAGAGCTAAATTCACTCCCTGCTTCCAATCTAACTTAATCCCAATTATATGTTTTAGCTCCAGTGTGTTTGATATTTGGGGAAAAATGTAAAAAGCACTTTTTATGTCAATTTCCCAACTAACAAGGCAGGAAAGCAACATCTGAAGGAAGGTGACATCTGAAGCCCACGTCTTCATCTTCTTCTTCACTGGAGGAAGCAGAGCTAAACTCTTCAGTTCCTGCTGACTTTCTGCTGGAAAGTGTAAATAAAATCTAATTAAAACGGACTGATTGTATTTGATATATTCCTGTTTCCACGACAAAACTAACTCAAAAACTGCTGGGAGAACATGGGTCTGGTTTAAGGAAAGGATGAAGCAAACATTTGTTTTAAATTTCAACGATTCCAACAAAGATTTCTAAAAGCTGCAGGAACAAATGAAGCTGTTTTGTGTCTTTGCTGCCTGTGGAAGCAGCGCTTCTCCAGGATGGTGTCTCCTCTCCTGCTGCTCTGCTCCGTCTGCAGGAACCCGTCTGCTCCTCCGTCTGCTCCTCCGTCTGCTCCTCCGTCTGCTCCTCCGCCTGCTCCTCCGCCTGCTCCTCCGTCTGCTCCTCCGTCTGCTCCTCCGTCTGCTCCTCCGTCTGCTCCTCCGTCTGCTCCTCTGTCTGCTCCTCCGTCTGCTCCTCCGTCTCGACCCGATGACAGCGACGAGGTGTTTGGTGCGTCTGCAGCCAGCGAGAGGAAGGCTCGGTGATGAGCTACAGCTTGTTTCCACAACAGCTCATCAGTGATCATCAGCAGCGTTTCACTTCCTGCTTTGACATCCAACAACTCAACGAGCTCAAGTGTCTCAGGCTCCAATCAGGGACGCGCTGAGTTAACAAGGATCACAACAGCAACAAACAGCAGCAGCTGCAGGAAGTCTCCGTGTCTGCAGTCAGACGTGAACCTTCTGGCAGGAAAGCCTCATCCTCAGCTTCTCAGGAGAAACTAGAACTTTCTCCTGCTGATACATCTGCAGATTAATCGCACAAATACTGCAAGAATTCATCTTTAAGGCGAGGTTAATAGTACCTTCTACTCGTTTACTGCTGCATTTCACTTTGTGTAATCTCTTTGTCTTCCACTATGAAACATAAAGTCTGTTTGTCTCTTTCCTGTAAACGGTCACTGATGGATCCAGCTGCCATGACCTTTCTGTACTGGTTATTCCAGTAGAAAGGACTCCTGGCCCAGGCATCCTTTCTGATTACCACTGAATCACCAGAGTCTCTTTCCTGTCATTAGTGGATCTCTCTGCTCATACTTCTAGATATTATGCTCATAATACTGTTTATTGTAACTAGGCTTTTTAAAATCCTGCTTTGTGAGCAACTTGAAACATATGAAAGGCAATATATTAATAAACTTTCTATTACTGTCCTGTTTTTTCTGCCCTTATGAACTATCTCTCACTCAGTCCTTCTCTTTAGTGAAGCCTTTTTCCAAAGCGGGGAACTTTGATGCTCATATGTATAGTTTATTTTCCTGTAGAGGGTAGACCTGGCTCAGTGCTTCTGTGTTTAGCTGTTTCTTTCCTGGATTTAGTCCTTAATTGGGATATTGCTAATTTTAATGTTGTGCACTGTCTTTAGTTTACTCAGTTCAATAGAAAGTACCCTGACTTAGTGTTTCTCTCTTTAGCAGTGCCTTTTTCTATTAAACATCCAGTGATGGATTCTTTAACTTCCACTGACTTTATTTATCGGATTTGTTTCGTTTACCCATTGAATGTTCTCCTCACCCAGTGCTTTTGTGTTTAGCGTTGTTTTTTTCTTGAATGGAGGCGTAAATAAAGGTCCTGCAAACCTCTAGCTTGTATATTCGATCATGTTAAAGTATCACTGCTTTTCTGTTTAACTGCATTGTTTTCCTGAAGGGGTCACTGATAGATGTCATAGAAAGTACTCCTGGCCTAGTGATCTGTGTTTAGCTGTGTTTGTTGCATCTGTGGACTGATCATTGATCAAGATATTACTTTCACTAACTTTTCATACTCTTTTCTCATAGAAGGTGCGCCTGGCTCAGTGTTTAGACTAACTTTCATTTACTGGCATATTGAGATGAACTAAATTTGACTGAATCATATTAAATGGATATAAAAAGGATGTGTTTGTTTTGATAAAAGCATTGAGATGATATTTGCTTTAATTTGATGCACCATAGATATTATGATAATTGCATTTTAATGGTAGCACCAGCGATATCTACCAAAGGTCCGGTATAAAGACACCGGTTTTAGAACAACTAAAGAACTTCTGCAGACGTTCCTTCGTTGTTTCCTCGTGCTTTGGTCCGTTGTGGAAGGAGTCTCTATAATTTTGACTCGTCAACACAAGCAGAAGGTTTGATGTCAAACCGTTTGTTCTAAATTCTTTAGTTTGGCTTGTTTCCTCTTTGGTCTTCAGCGATCATCCAGTCATCTGTCTGGGTTATGATGTCGGCCGATTGGATCTTCCTTCACGTCGGACCGAGACAGTTTGTGGTCAGACAACCTAACTTAAACAGATGAAATTGTCCCAGCTCGTCTTTGACGCTGGTCCTGAAGCTGGTTTATGCAGATCAGAGATTGATTTGGATCAACCAGGATGGGTTTAGGTGGCAGTTCTGAACTGGTCCTAAGTTGTTTCCCCTCCCAAAACTTTGTGCAGCTGTAATTCGCTTCAATGGGATAAAATGACCATGCAGATAGATGCATGTTCCATCTGAGTCTGCATAAGTTATTCTGGTCGTAGACATTAGATTTCAGTGGTTTTGGCTAAATTTTTACCATCTGAGCCTTTTTTAGCCCATTAAGGCTTTTTAAATAGAACCCCAGTTTGTTTTGGTGTGACAGACTTTATGAATCTCTTTATTCTCCTCACCAAACTGCAACATGTTGTTCTCATCAGCAGCTCCATTAACCGACCCGTTCATCCTTTCATTCTGAGGCTCAACGTGGACCAATCTGCCACCCAGTGCTGCTCCGTTCCCTCCCTCACCCTTCCCGTTCGTGCACAAGAAGAATACCCTTCCTCCTCCTCCTCCTCCTCCTCCTCCTCCTCGCTCTGTTTTTCTTTCCCATTCTGTTTCTGCTGCTGCAGGGTGAGCGGCAGGTCAGCCCTATTAGCCTTTTTTCACTGCCAAACAACACCGGCTTTTATGTCATTCACAGAGAAAGAACCTCACAAGCCCGGCGTGCACCGGCGCTTGTACACCAACTGGTTCTGTGGCCGGCTTTGATCCGCTGACATTTATCTGATGTTTCCATCTAGGTTGTAGGTGCTGGAGCCACCAAGGACCAGTCAAAGGAGGAGAACTCGTTAGATTTACCAGCAATTAGAACATCCAAGGAAGATCTGAGGAGGTGAACTTTAGTTCAGAAGGTCCTTCAGAGCCATATCTACACATCGTAGGTAGTTATAAAGATGTTTCACCACTTTGTCAAGGTCTAGAAGAACAATCAAGACTAAAGCCTGCCATGACTTTGACTCTTCCTGGACACCATCACTAATGTCCACAGAAGAGCCGCTACAGCTTCAACAGAAGGTACCTACCTTGAAAGCAGGTCCTACCCCCAAATGTTCCTGGGTTTCTTCTCCTTTACTTCTGCCCATTCTCCTCTGATGTCCTGCAGTGAGCAGACACACCTGGTCCTCTGATACCCTGCCTGGTACATTAGACTCAGTTCTCCTCAGTGTCTGATTGTCGTTCTGGTTGCAGTAATCCATCCTCTGAGATGTCTGACCTCTGCCTGGGTAATAATCTCTACAGGGGACGCAGAATCCATCAGTAACGCCACATTCTTCACCCTTAGCCATGGGTCAGACTGGGGGGGTAATGGCAAACGTCAGTACCATCATTTAGCCGGGCCTGGTACCACGGCTGACGTTCTCCATCCCTGTCTGACCATGTTCTGCTGGCTGCTTACAGCGGGATCATGTGCGGTGTCTCAAACTGGTCGTTGGACATTACTGTGTGTTCTCTGCAGTCTAATCATCTCCACAGTGTGTAGTCTACAGACCTCCATGGTCATAAGACCTCAGCCCAATGCCTTTGGGGTGAGAACAGGAGATTCTCACCATGGATGTTCAGGCGATGACTGCAGCTACCATGACACACACTGAGTTTGTTTTTTATTAAATCCTGGTTCCTGACTTTTATTTACATCAAAGTTACATTATGTCACTTCTATGAGGACAGAGAAAATAGCATTTACATTAAAATAACCTTTGACAGAGACTTGGTGATGAATATGTGATTATAGAGCTCATCCAGAGAGCTTACATAACTGAGAGCAGGACCGAGGTGCATTATGGGATGCTGCAGTTGAACGAGGACAGAGGGAGGTCAACTGGACGGGAATGTTATCAGAGTGTTCCTCTGGTTGGTTGGCTGAAGTCTGGAGGGTACATGAGCTGCTTTCTCACTGAAACGCTTCCAGGACCAGAAAAAAATGTTCAGAAAGCATCATCCACAACAGATCTGCATGAAGCTAGGTGTTATATCACCATTATAAAGTCATAAATCTGGGAAGTCTAACACCTATAGAGCAACTTTAGATAAAAAAAAATACTGGACAACCAGAAATATGAACCCCTCCCTGGGCTGCCACCTTACCGTGGTGGAGGGGTTTGAGTGTCCCAGTGATCCTAGGAGCTATGCTGTCAGGGGCTTTAAGCCCCTAGCAGGGTCACCCAAGGCAGACAGGTCCTAGGTGAGGGACCAGACAAAGCGCAGCCCAAAACTCCCCTTATGATGAGTACGATTGTTGGACCTCGTGTTCCCTCGCCCGGACGCGGGTCACCGGGGCCCCACTCTGGAGCCAGGCCTGGAGGTGGGGCACGTTGGCGAGCGTCTGGTGGCCGGGCTTTTGCCCATGGAGCCCGGCCGGGCTCAGCCCGAAGAGGCGACATGGGTCCCCCTTCCGATGGGCTCACCACCTGTCGGAGGGGCCAAAGGGGTCGGGTGCAATGTGTAACGGGTAGCAGTGGAGGGCGGGGACCTTGGCGTTCCGATCCTCGGCTGCAGAAGCTGGCTCTTGGGACGTGGAATGTCACCTCTCTGGTGGGGAAGGAGCCTGAGCTTGTGCGCGAGGTTGAGAGGTTCCGACTAGAGATAGTCGGACTCACCTCGACGCACCGCTCTGGCTCCGGAACCAGTCTCCTTGAGAGGGGCTGGACATTCTTCCACTCTGGAGTTGCCCATGGTGAGAGGCGCCGAGCTGGGGTTGGCATACTTGTTGCCCCCCATCTCGGTGCCTGCACGTTGGGGTTTTCCCCGGTGAACGAGAGGGTGGCCTCCCTCCGCATCCGTGTGGGGGGACGGGTTCTGACTGTTGTTTGCGCTTATGCGCCAAACAGCAGTTCAGATTACCCACCCTTTTTGGAGTCCTTGGAAGGGGTACTGGAGAGTGCCCCTCCTGGGGACTCCCTCGTTTTGCTGGGGGACTTCAACGCTCACGTGGGCAATGACAGTGGGACCTGGAGGGGCGTGGTTGGGAGGAATGGCCCACCTGATCTGAACTCGAGTGGTGTTTTGTTGTTGGACTTCTGTGCTCGTCATGGATTGTCCATCACAAACACCATGTTCAAGCATAAGGGTGTCCATATGTGCTCTTGGCACCAGGACACCCTAGGTCGCAGTTCAATGATCGACTTTGTTGTCGTTTCATCTGACCTGCGGCCGCATGTCTTGGACACTCGGGTGAAGAGAGGGGCGGAGCTCTCCACCGACCACTACCTGGTGGTGAGTTGGCTCCGATGGCGGGGGAGGAAGCCGGTCCGACCGGGCAGGCCCAAACGTACTGTGAGGGTTTGCTGGGAACGTCTGGCGGAGTCCCCTGTGAGGCGGAGCTTTAACTCCCACCTCCGGGAGAACTTTAAACACGTCCCGAGGGAGGCGGGGGACATTGAGTCTGAATGGACCATGTTCCACGCCTCTATTGCTGAGGCGGCTAGTCGGAGCTGTGGCCGCAAGGTTGTCGGTGCATGTCGTGGCGGCAACCCTCGAACCCGCTGGTGGACACCAGCGGTGAGGGAAGCCGTCAAGCTGAAGAAGGAGTCCTACCGGGCTTTTTTGGCCTGTGGGACTCCGGAAGCAGCTGATGTGTACCGGCAGTCGAAGCGGCAGGCGGCTCGGCTGGTCGCCGAGGCAAAAACTCGGGCGTGGGAAGAGTTCGGAGAGGCCATGGAGAAAGACTTCCGTACGGCTTCGAAGCGATTCTGGTCCACCATCCGGCGTCTCAGGAGGGGGAAGCAGTGCAGTACCAACACTGTTTACAGTGGGGGTGGTGTGCTGCTGACCTCGACTCGGGACGTCGTGCGTCGGTGGGCGGAATACTTCGAAGACCTCCTTAATCCCACCAACACGTCTTCCATTGAGGAAGCAGAGCCTGAGGACTCTGGGTCGGGTTCTCCCATCTCTGGTGCTGAGGTTGCCGAGGTTGTTAAAAAGCTCCTCGGTGGCAAGGCTCCGGGGGTGGATGAGATTCGCCCTGAGTACCTTAAGGCTCTGGATGTTGTGGGGCTGTGTTGGTTAACGCGGCTCTGCAACATTGCGTGGACATCGGGGGCAGTTCCCCTGGATTGGCAGACTGGGGTGGTGGTCCCCCTATTTAAAAAGGGGGACCGGAGGGTGTGTTCCAATTACAGAGGGATCACACTCTTAAGCCTCCCTGGTAAGGTCTATTCAGGGGTTCTGGAAAGGAGGGTCCGTCGGATAGTCGAATCTCGGATTCAGGAAGAGCAGTGTGGTTTTCGTCCTGGCCGTGGAACACTGGACCAGCTCTACACCCTCAGCAGGATTCTTGAGGGGGCATGGGAGTTTGCCCAACCAGTCTACATGTGCTTTGTGGATCTGGAGAAGGCATTCGACCGTGTCCCCCGGGGGATCCTGTGGGGGGTACTCCGGGAGTATGGAGTACCGGACCCTTTAATAAGGGCTGTCAGGTCTCTGTACGACCGGTGTCAGAGTCTGGTCCGCATTGCCGGCAGTAAGTCGGACTCGTTTCCGGTGAGAGTTGGACTCCGCCAAGGCTGCCCTTTGTCACCGATTCTGTTCATAACTTTTATGGACAGAATTTCTAGGCGCAGCCAAGGTGTTGAGGGGATCCGCTTTGGTGGCCTTAGGATTGCGTCTCTGCTATTCGCGGATGACGTGGTCCTATTGGCTTCATCAGGGCGTGA
Organism: Fundulus heteroclitus; assembly: GCF_011125445.2. Classification (NCBI taxonomy): domain Eukaryota; kingdom Metazoa; phylum Chordata; class Actinopteri; order Cyprinodontiformes; family Fundulidae; genus Fundulus; species Fundulus heteroclitus. The sequence continues at coordinate 4,777,876 of NC_046382.1, read as the reverse complement.
TCTACAGCTCTCACTGGAGCGGTTCGCAGCCGAGTGCGAAGCGGCCGGGATGAAAATCAGTGCCTCCAAATCCGAGACCATGGTCTTGAACCGGAAAAGGGTAGAGTGCCTTCTCCGGGTTGGGGAGGATGTCCTGCCCCTAGTGGAGGAGTTCAAGTATCTTGGGGTCTTGTTCACGAATGAGGGGAAGATGGAGCGGGAGATCGACAGGCGGATTGGTGCAGCGTCTGCTGTGAAGCGGGCGCTGTACCGATCCGTTGTGGTGAAGAGAGAGCTGAGCCAAAAGGCGAAGCTCTCGATTTACCGGTCGATCTACGTTCCTACCCTCATCTATGGTCACGAGCTTTGGGTCGTGACCGAAAGAACGAGATCCCGGATACAAGCGGCTGAAATGAGTTTTCTCCGTAGTGTGTCTGGGCTCTCCCTTAGAGATAGGGTGAGGAGCTCAGTCATCCGGGGAGGACTCAGAGTAGAGCCGCTGCTCCTCCACGTCGAGAGGAGCCAGTTGAGGTGGCTCGGGCATCTGGTCAGGATGCCTCCTGGACGCCTCCCTGGTGAGGTGTTCCGGGCACGTCCCACCGGGAGGAGACCCAGGGGAAGACCCAGGACACGCTGGAAGGACTATGTCTCCCGGCTGGCCTGGGAACGCCTTGGGATTCCTCCTGAGGAGCTGGCCCAAGTGGCTGGGGAGAGGGACGTCTGGGCCTCCCTACTGAAGCTGCTACCCCCACGACCCGACCCCGGATAAGCGGAAGAAGACAGACGGACGGACGGACGGACAGAAATATGAACTTAGAGAGAAAACAGAGCCTAAAAGACTGAAGGAGGAACCATTGTGGATCAGGAAGCTAACGATGAAAATGATGAAGAGTGAACAGACATTTGGTCCTGATGGTATCCATGTCTCTGGGAGAGACAGCGGTACGGTTACCTGCTCAGAAAAAGTACAACAGAGCAGATGTTTGTTCTGAGGATGCTGATGGAAAAGTGCAGAGAGGGTCAGAGGCAGCAGCATTTATTGTAGATCTATGGAAACATGACATGGTGCTGAGGCAGGAGCTGTGACGCATGTACCAAGTCTGAAACAGCAGAGAAGTCTGCCAGAGTGGTGCGGGACATGTAGAGCTGTGAGACAGCGGTGAGGTGTGCTGCAGGTGTGACAGAGGAGGGAAAGGTGGAAGTGGGTCTGCATCAAGGATGGGCTCTGAGCTCCTACTGGTTAGCTGTAGTGATGGATGAGGTTAGACAGGAATCTCCATGAACTATGAGGATTGTAAGTACTGAGGGTCATCAGCCAGAAGACCTGAGTGGTCTGGAGGGTTGATGCCCTGATAACAAGTCTGTGATGGATTTAGGTGCTAATTCAGGGATTTATAGACTAACAGAAGGATTTTAAAGTCTATTCTCTGAGATCCAGGGAGCCATGGAAGGGCTTCAGAACCGGGTCCATGTTCTCTACGTTCTTAGTCTCAGTGAGGACTTCAGAACCGGGTCCATGTTCTCTACGTTCTTAGTCTCAGTGAGGACTTCAGAACCGGGTCCATGTTCTCTACGTTCTTAGTCTTAGTGGAAGGACTTCAGAACCGGGTCCATGTTCTCTACGTTCTTAGTCTTAGTGAGGACTTCAGAACCGGGTCCATGTTCTTTACGTTCTTAGTCTTAGTGAGGACTTCAGAACCGGGTCCATGTTCTCTACGTTCTTAGTCTTAGTGGAAGGCCTTCAGAACCGGGTCCATGTTCTCTACGTTCTTAGTCTTAGTGGAAGGCCTTCAGAACCGGGTCCATGTTTTCTACGTTCTTAGGAGGGATAATGAGGACATCAGGAGCGCCTGTAGCTGTCCTGGCTGGAGATGGGGGCGTCGATGTGGCTCAGCAGGCTGTCTAACTGGGCTGGAGGAGCATGAATAGCTGGAAGTGACTGTGGTCAGCTCCTGCTGTAGGCGGTGAAGCTCACCAAGCTCAAAACGCCTCTGAATCATCTGCTGAATTCAGACACAAATTCAGATTATATTCAGTAACTAAAGCAAAGCCTCTCCTGACTTCGTCCACAGAGGAACAGACCCGGGTAGCTCCTCCCATCATTAGCCACTGCATCAGAGCACTGTGGCTCCAGACTGGGGGGGGGGGGGGTGTCAAAACTTTTAGTCACGTGGGCCAAAATTTGCAAGTTAAAAGTTTTTGAGGGACAAGAAACATAAAACAAAAAAAAAAAACGTATAATTACCCCCAAATTTTGCATTTTTTTTACCTGCTCCACAAAATATGATCATGCAATATTTTAACTAAACAAATTATTCTGATTTTCTTTAGGACAGGTATTCATAAATCATTGTAGGTCCACATTTTGCACATTTGCCTTATTAAAAGCTGTTCATCCAGTTTATAAATAGTTTTGCTAACTGGATGAAAATCTCAGTCAGTATAAAAAATTATTATTTTTTGTCTATTCTCAGCAATAAAAATTTGGGTCACTCTTTCTTTGAAAACAGCCAATTACATTAAACGATTTAAAGCAGAGTTTATGCACCAACGCCTACATTTGAGTAAATGTTACTGAAAAGATGAGGTTCTATTTGTAATGAAATTAAACAGAATGCAAAAGGTGTGGTAAGTAAAACAGGAGTACCTAACATTTTCAATCGCATCGTTTTATTTTTACTCTTATGAAAAATAAAAATCATCAACCAACAAATCATTGTTGAATTGCAGTTGTGAGCCACACAACATCAGTCCAGGGTCCGCAAACGGCCCCAGGCCCACTGGACAGCCTTGTTCTGGACTTTCAGGTGCACAAGCGTCCAAGTGGAGGATCTAAAAAGCAACGTATTGTTCCCTGATCTAAAGGTAAATAAGCTAGAAGTCTGGAAAGGTTCACAGAGCCACTGGGAAGTCTGAGGGACTCCAGACAATAACAGGGAGGGCCATCATCCATAAATGGAGAAAACAGGAAACAGTGGAGAACATTCCAGGAAAAATTACCCCAAGAACTCATTGACAATTTTCCAGGAGCTCACAGAACATCATCTAACGGCCTGCAGAAACTGGAGTTTGTTAACTGGACCTGTGAGCTTCAGACGAGGCTGAGGTGGAGCTTTTTCAGCAACAAATAGTCAAAGCGGGTCTGCAGTAAAACAATGGATGAATATGTGGAGAAGTAGCTAATTCCCACTGTTCAGTGGAGGATTGTTGCTGCTGTGGGGCTGGTTCTCTTCCAAAGGTTCTGGGAACCTTATTGATCGGCTCTATAAGACCAGGACCTGGTCAGCTGTGGGGTTTCAGCAGAACAATAATCCACAGCATCTGGTTCCTGCTGATAGGTGTGGATGGTACTGTGCATGTTTTAAGGCTCTGCTCTGGTCAAATTACTGGAAAACCTCTAAAGAAAACCTTCCCCCCCCCCCCCCCCCCCCCCCCCCCCCCGCTGTGCTCACAGATTCCAGATGATGAGGGACAGCCCAGCTGTGCTCGGCGCCTCGTCCTCTGACCTGAGCCCCGCTAGCTGCTGCTGCTGCTCTCTGAACGTTCCCCTGCCTCTGGAGGCGTTGGGGAGGTGAAGTCAGCGCAGAGCGGGTCGGCGGGCCGGAGGTGGACTGAGCTCTGATTAGACCATGTCCCTCTGCTGTCATTAGGACGCGGTGAGGAGACCCGGCCTAATGGGGGAGACACATTGCCCCTAATTGCCTTAATTTGGGTTGAGCCTTGTGACAGCTTGCTGGTGAGGAAGGGCACAAACAAGGTCAATTGTCCTGCGCCTGAATGCTAAACTCATTTCTGATGTGTTTCTGATTGACCGAGTAGACACTAATGAACAAGGAAGGGTCATTATCGCCGAGTTCAGGGAGTACGGAAGCACATGGAGCCCGTTTTTCTGCTTGGCTTGGCCTCCGCACCGAAATCATATCATTCAGTCCTACGTCAGTCCAACGTCAGCCTGTGTCACGTGGAGAACGACGAGTGATTCCCAGGACCTCCAGGCCTGGGTCAGAACCCAAACAACGTCACGTAAAGGTACAGGATGGGCCAGCAGAACCGGACCTTCTCAAAGGCTTTGGTCCCAGCACAGAACTACCAGACACTTCAGGATTTATCAGTTTCTGCTGAGCCTAAAGCAGTGAACAGATCAGTCCCAGCAGTTTGAAGCAACAACTGGTTCTGATTTGCTGCTTTTCTAACTTCCAGCAGCAGAGAGCTGTGCTGCAGTTCTCACTGCAGGTGGCTTGTGAACTGGAAGAACAGAGGAGGTCTCTGATGCGTGCAGGATCCCGTAACGTGGGTTGGAGGTGGAACTAGTGGTGGAGTAATATTCAGCACGACAGTCAGAAAAGAAAAAAAAAAGAAAAAAAGAAAAAAAGAAAGAAAAAAAAAGAACAAAAAAAAGGAAAAAAAGGAAAAAAAAGAAAAAAAATGAAAAAGAAGAAAAATGAGAAAAAAAGAAAAAAAAGGAAAAAAAAGAAGAAGAAAAAAAGAAACTCCTCTTTAAACGTTTGGCTAAAACTGATCTGACGTCTGGTCAGGTCTGGTCAGGTCTGGTCAGGTCTGGTCAGGATGCCCCTGGCCGCCTCCCTTTGGAGGGTTTACTGCCCCCCTGTGAGGAGACCAGGGGAGGACCAGAACTATCTGCAGGAACTCCAGGTCCTGTCTGGTCTGGGAACCCTGTGGGGTCTCCTAGAATGAGGTGGATGGAGTCGCTGAGGAGAGGAGGTCTGGGTTTCTGTCCTGGACGTGTTGCCCCCATGACCTGGCCTCAGGATCCCAATCTGGATGAAAATTCAGGTTTTTAGCAGTTTTCCTGTTAGTTTGTTTTTAATTAATTCTCCCTAACAGAACAACTCAAAGTACTTATTTATACAGTAAATCTGTTTTTATTCTAATTATCAGGTTGGAAACTAAAGATTTTTTTCATAAATTTCCATGAGTATCAACATCATATAAAAGAAAATTCAGTATCATATTTTTTCTCCTTTATTTTAAAACCTATACATTGAAATAAAATGTTGGTACATTTATGTAGAGGTTTATCAAAAATCCTGTTGTTTTTTTTTTAAGGTCATGTAACTTTGGAGGCTTTAGATGAGTTTTATTTAACTAGACTGAACTTGTTGCAGAACCTGGTCCTAAAACATTATGATCAGCAGATGTAACAATATTTCTGGTGCCTGAACAGTAACGTTCATTTGATTCAATACAATAATTGTTCTTTAACCTTAATCTTCTTCTTTCTTTGTAATATTTTGCATACAAATCACATTAATAATAATTATTATTAAAACAATCAAAATCAGAAATACTTTAATAATCCCAGAGGGAAATAATTTTTGTTACACACTCCAGATATACATATATACAAACAACATATACTTACACACACACACACACACGTGTATATGTATATATGTGTATATATATAATTATAGATAATAATAATAATAATAATAATAATAATAATAATAATAATAATAATAATAATAATAATAATAATAAATGTTTTAGTACAAAATACTTGGAAATATGTGATAATTTTAGAACATCCATTTTAAGTATCTAGCTTTTAAACTAGCAGCTGCTGAGAGGACAAAGGCATGTTTAATTAGTCGTTAAAAAATATGTTCAATAATACAATATCGGAATGTTAAAATGTACTATGGTTTTATATGATATTTTCACATTATTATTACAATAATGTTATGGTGTTATGTTCTTAACATTTTATCTTTTTACCTTTACGCTCTATGTCTCCAGTTTATCCTCATTATTCCGATTTTTTTGTTTTAGTCCTGTATAGTCGACAGTTTTATTTCCTTGTTGTTTCATTACCAATTACTTGATTTGATGATTTTATCATTAAGAATTATTCCTGTTATTATAATTATTATTAAACATTTAAATTCTTTAAGGTAAGACATGACTCCCTGTTACTAATTTAGCTATAACACCTGAGAAGACGGAGACTGTAATTTACCGAGCGGATAACGCAGAGGCACGGTGCAGGAGCAGTGGGCTTGGCGGCGCTTTGTTGCTCGCTGCCCTTTTCCACTCTGGAACACCACTGGTGGCACAATCAACCGCTGAAGCTGCCAGCCAATCGCCTATCCTCGTCTGCCCTGTCACCCTGCATCATTGGGGTCAAAGGGCCCTGCGCCTCCCGGTTAATGAGCCAGCGGGCTCCCCAGGATCCCCCCGCATCACTAGACTCCCAGAATGCAGTGGGAGACGGGGGCCAAGCGGGAAGGGGAGAGAAGGTCACAGCTCCAGCGGGCCGGCGCTCGCAGGATGGAGGGTCCACCTTCAAACGCAGCGGAGTTTAGTTAGGGAAAAATGCGCGGCTGCTTTCTGCGACTTTCCCTCGGTGCTAACTGTTCACCCTTGTAATCAGATCATGCCTGCTGAAGGGTCAGGAACAAAGACATGCAAATTGTAATTAAATGTGCAGCGCTGGGCCGGAGCCCGTTTGATCGCTGGGGCCTTTCATGCCCCCTAATCGCTCCTGACAGCCCCTTCCAACAGATTCTGTGACAAACTTCTCGATTCAACTGAGGGGGATTTTTGAACTTTGCTTGTTCCTGCGGCCTTGGCTCCAGGTCTGTCAAACAATCCAAATCAATGACCCAATTGACCACTGGGCCCCTTGTTGATAACCTCAATAAGCTCTATGTTGCCATTCATTGTGTCGCAGGGCCAAATGCCCGCAGCATTTTATGGTAATTAAACACTCGTTGGGTCCTGAGCTCGAACACAAACACTGGAGGTCCAGAAATCACGGGGCGGCTCTGGGGGGGGGGGGGCGGGATGCAGGTGCAGGGAGAGGACAGAGAGATGCTGCGAGCGCGGCGCTTTCCCACCAACATGGCCCGGCGCCACCGGCACACTCATTAGGTCATTACAATAACGCAGGGGGCATTTTTTTGTTTTATTAAAAAACTCATTACTCCCACAACAAAAGGCACATACTGACCTCATTGGTGCCCCTGTTATCTGAATATGCCTTTATATAATGGGGCGTCTAATTGCAGCTCGGCGCCTCGCAGCTTTCCCTCCGTCCGACCCGCCGGTTTCCGCTGGACGAGGAGTGAAAGGGGAGCTAAAGAGGATCAGCCTCCGGGGGCCGCCACTGACCTAATGGGAACCCGGCTGGAGGTCCTGGTGCTGCAGGGAGCTGCTCTGCAGGTACAGACCCCCCCACAGGAGGAAGACCCAGTGAAAGCAGTGGCTGGTAGAGCAGCAGCAGTTTATTATCAGCACTGATTTAACGGTGTAGTGATCCCTGAGTCTGGTCTCTGCCTAGAGGTCAGGGACGGACCGGGGGTCTGGTTCCACCCGCTGACAGACCGGGGGTCTGGTTCCACCTGGTGACGGACCGGGGTCTGGTTCCACCCGGTGACGGACCGGGGGTCTGGTTCCACCCGCTGACGGACCGGGGGTCTGGTTCCACCCGGTGACGGACCGGGGGTCTGGTTCCACCCGGTGACGGACCGGGGGTCTGGTTCCACCCGCTGACGGACCGGATCGCCCAGCTCTCTGCTGCAGGTGTCATGTCTGTTGTTCTCATGTCTAACATTAATATTAATGTTAATATTGACGCTAAAGTACGTTTAGAAGAACCTGAATGTGTCGGTTTGGAGAAACTCAACCTAGACAGCTGGTTGTCCCGTCCACATGCCTTCTGGACCATCAGGTGTCGCTCTCAGCTCAACGTTTACTATGTTCTGGTGCTGCTGGGCTCCACCAGAATCTTTCCCACAGGACGGGAGGTCCAGTTCACAGGTGACGTGATGCTGTTGAGGTCTTCAAACCACAACCTCCAGGGTTTAAAGAACTGCAGCCAACTCTGTCTCCATTAAGTCTGAGGTCCTGGTTTTGGATCGGCCTCCAGATTCAGCATTGAAATAACAAGTCCAGGATTTCTTGGTGTTGCTCCGACCTGTTGCAGAAGAGGAAGCTAATTGAAGTTCTTAATTCTCTGGTCCATCTTTAACCCAACACTCTTCTTCTCAATCATGAGATCTGGATCTAGATCCTGGTGCCAGCAGCTGAACTGGGCCTGGCCTGCAGGGCGGTGGAGCAGAAGAGCGCCGTCATCTGGAGGGAGCTCAGCGTTAAGCTAACTCCTTCACACTGACAGCAGCTAGCTGGGGTGGTTCCTCCAAGGTTCCTCCCCTCAGAGGGTTCCCAGCTGCAGGGAGTGGATTTCCCTTCTGGTCCTGGACTCCTACCACGTCTCCACAAGGTTCTGGACAATGTCCCAGGTGAGAAGGGTTTCTGTTCTGTACCTTCAAGCTTTCAGAAAAGCCTTTGATTTACTGGTTTGTCTCAGTCTCAGCTTTCAGCTGAGATCATAACATCTGGATCATTGTTTAATACAAAGATTATGGATACAAGGGGCTGAAATGAGCTGCCTCCGCTCGTTGGGCTGTAGTGTCCTTCAGTCTAATCCAGCTGCAGACTTTACAGCAGAATAAAGTCCATGAACGTCTCTGGGAGGTTAAAACACAACTTTCCATGACAGAAACTCTCCAAACAGTGGTCAGTCTGCAGGATTCATCCCTCAGTGGCTCATCAAACACATGAAGTCTCATCAGTCTGAGGGAGAAAGAACGTCCAGAACGTCCAGGTTAGCCTTCAGGTGTGTCGGTACGATTGTGAGAAACTAGGGAAGCCAACACAAAGTTTACTAGACATGCAAACCCCTTCGGTTCATGATGAGAGCCTGAGATTATCTACCAGCAGAGCTTCAAAGGCACTGAGAGCTTATATGGAACAACAGGAAGCTGCTTCTCCCTTTGAATGTTTAAACGTTTAAATGTTAGATCTGATGAAAACCTGTCAAAGCAGGAACTTCTGCAGCTTTTCAGATTCAGGTGTTTAGCTTTGATCGTCTCTGCAGATGTCAGAGTTGCACCAAACATGAAGAATAAATGTTATTATGAATGAAAATGGCTCCTTTGTGACGTGTTCCTCCTCTGCTGCAGGATGTGGTGGACCACTCCCTCTTATCACTCCAGATGTTTTGGGTCAATCAATATACATCTTCTATTATTTATCCCAGCGGCAACATTTCGTTTGGTATAATCCTTCAGCTTCTGCATTTCATGCTGCGTTTGCTGTGTTTTATGGATTTTATTTTATGTGATGAACCAAGACAGAGTGGTGCAGAATTATCAAGTGGAAGGAAAATAATCCAGGATCTTCAACCTGTTTGATGCACAAAGATCTGACTAGTGTGGCATACATCTCCCCCTTACTCTGAGACCCTTAAATAAAACCCAGTGCAAGCATCTGACTCCAGAAGATACCCGATCAGTAACCAGAGACTAACCGCTCTGGTTCTGGCCTCAGATGTTCTTCAGAGAACATCCAGCATCATGGAGACCAAGGAACCCAGCAGGAAGTTCTGGTCTAGTTTACAGCAGGTCAGGTTCTACAGAACCTCCCAGAGTTCTGATCATCATGTGGACCTGGAGAGAGGATGGACCTCCTGCAGACCTACCAGGACATGGACGTCCACCTGGACTGACAGGCTGGACCAGGAGAGCATTGATCAGAGAAGCAGGAGGACCATGGTGGCTCTGGAGGAGCTGCAGAGACCCACAGCTCAGGTGGGAGGATCTGTCCAGGAAAACTTTTAGTTGTACACTTCACAAATCTGACCTCAAAGGCGGCGCATCCTGTTTGCAGTTTGCCACAGACAGAGAACGAGGCACAGCAGAAATGTGGAAGAAGATATTCCAAAAAAAGTAAAAAACAAAGCAACTGGACTTGTTTTCCGTAGTTGAAGACGTTTCGCTTCCTCTCCAGGAAGCTTTCTCAATTCAAAAAGTCAAAATCAAAACATTGTTCCTTTAAGCCAAGCCAATAACACTCTAACGACTCCTCGTTACAGAGGAGTGGACCAGTTTCGGTCCATTCTGCTGGCTTAATGGCTTTAATGACCGCTCATTACTAAGGGGGGGACCTGTTTCTGTTGAATCTGCATGTTATCTAAGCCATTATAAAGCTTGTTACTCCACATTACTCCAGACTTTTTGAATTGAGAAAGCTTCCTGGAGAGGAAGAGAAACGTCTTCAACTACGGAAAACAAGTCCAGTTGCTTTGTTTTTTACTTTTTTTGGAATGACCATGACCTGGATGACTGAGAATCTTCACCAGCATGTGGAAGAAGATTCTCTGGTCAGAGGATGAAACACTGAATCTTTGGCCTGTTGCCAAACAGGAAAACTCAGTAGATCTCACCAACCCCAGCGTGACACACGGTGGTGGCAGCGTCATGCTGTGGGATCCTGGACAGAGTAAATGAGAAGATGGGTGGAGCTGAATCCAGGACCATCCAGGAGGAAAACCTGCTGGAGGCTGCAGAAGACCTGAAGCTGGGGTGGAGGTTCAGCTTCCTGCAGGAGAACCACCTGAACATCCAGCCTGAGCTATTATGGGATGGTTTAGATCAAAGCCCAGGCCTTAGTCTTTGGGAGGACTTAAAAACTGATGCTCACAGACACCTCTGTCCAATCTGATGGAACTTGAGCTAATTTGAAAAGAAGACTGGACAGAACTGTCAGTAGATGGTAGAAACCAACCAAAGGGGAGGTGGTTCCACAAACCGCTGACTCAGGCTGAATTCAGATATTTATCTGAAGCATTTAGACAACCACAAACCTTCTTGGTTCCCCTTGATGACCATGCAGGCCTTTGTGTTGGTCCATCACCTCGTACTGCCATGAAATAAATGTTACACCATGTGGAAAGTTGCATCAAATTATTTTTCTATGCCTAAAATGCAGGAATGGATGGGAAGTTACAGAGAAAAGAGCAGATTAGAGGAAAACTGAAATGATCTTAGAATGAGGAGAAATACAAGAATGAGTCTGTGGGGAGAGAAGAGAGGAAGAGGAGGAGAGACTGAAATGAGAGAAGAAGAAAGCGTTTAGGGGGAGAGAGACGAGTGATCCAGACGTCCCAGAGGACAGGAAACCGTGTGTTGACCAACAGTCTGCACCTCCTCCTCTTCCTCCTCTTCCTCCACTTCCTCCTCTTCCTCCTCTGCCTCCTCCTCCTCCTCCTCTACCTCCTCCACTACCTCCTCCTCTTCCTCCTCTTCTGCCTCCTCCTCCTCTACCTCCTCATCTTCCTCCTCCTCTGCCTCCTCCTCTACCTCCTCTTCCTCCTCTTCCTCATCTTCCTCCTCCTCTGCCTCCTCCTCTACCTCCTCTGCCTCCTCCTGCTGCTCTCTGTTCATCAACGTGAGGAAATCTAAAACTCTCTCAGCACGTAAAGCGGTCCAGCAGTAGAAGCTGGCAGGTTTGTTCCTGCTGGAGCAGAAAAGTCACTCAGTATCAGACATTAAGGCTCAGAGATGAACTTCTGCAGCTCTGCTCGGTGTTCACGGAGCTTCTAGCAGCTTCTGGGAGGCGAGTTTCACAGGTCTATGCTTGGCTTTGGGGTTAAAGACTTTTGTTCACCTCCAAGAGATTAAACTGACCTCAGAGCAGAGACACCTGACTTGAACTTTCCCCTAAAGACCAGAGACTAGCAGGAAAACACCTGAGATCTCATTTAGACTTTCCTTTCATAGACTTCAGATTTTGTTTGAATTTGCTTCTCAAAGACGATAGAGGGGATTTGGATTTACCCTCTACTAACAGACTTGTTTGGACAAGAGGTTTTGGGACTCGAATCTGAAGTGGGGTTGAAGATTTGAGGCGTGAGTTGGACCTCCCTAGTCTAGTTGACTCTTAGACCTTGTGGCAAAAGGCTTTAGACCTAACTTGTACCTAAGTCCTGAATGACTTCAGACTTTTAGAGCAGGGGTCTGGGTTTGTCCCCCACAAAGACTTACAGACACTGGTCTGGTCGGTCCTGGAGGCACCATGAGAGCATGTGCAGAAATGCCCAGAGCCTTTTTGCTGAGATGCAGCAGAACCAACAAATGCTCCAAGCTGCTGTTCTGTGTAGAGAATAAAGAAGAACATGGAAGCAAAATGGAACGGTGCATAAATACAGATGTTAAAAATTAAGATTTAAGTTGTTATCGGGCTGCCAATGCATCAAAACGCTGCTCAGTGCTTGTTTGGTTCCATCTTTGGGTTTTAAGGCATCATCAAGTCCATCAGACAGGACAAAGAAATGTGCTGCAGCCCCTCAGCAGGAAAGTCTTGGGTTCAAATCCCACTCAGGCCTTTCTATTTAAAACTTTCACCACTTTGTGTTAGGAAGTCTAATCCTGCTCATCCGGCCAATGTCTAAACTTTCAATTCAGTTTCAATTCAGTGACAGGGACAAAATGCAAACTCCAGGCAGAAAGACCCCAGACCAGGATTTAAAACCCGGACCCTGTTGCTGCAGGGCATCAGTGCAGCTGCTGAAAGTTCAATTGTCAAAGAAATGTAACTTCCTGATGTTTTGTGGTGATGATGAAGACATAAAAGCCTGAGGGCCCTGAAAAGATTCATGACTAACCTCCACCTGTGCATGAGTCAATTAACCAGAGAGAAAAACTCCACCAGGTCTCCTCTGCTGGTTTTTCTGCTTTCAGACGCTCATCCGCTCCGTGCCACGCAGGGCTCATTTGCCCTGACCTCCCAGCCTCCTGCTGAGACATCTCAGAGGCCCCCAGGGGCCGCTGGGCTCCTTCTTCCCTTCTGGCCCCGCCTCCACAGGAAAGCCATCAGACTGCTGCCAAATACCTTCCTCTGGCTGAGCTGCAGCGAGGGGCCCCATGCCGGCCCCGCTCCTCGTCCACCGCAGGCCTCGGAAATACCTGGGGCCCCTGGGCGGAGTGACCTGCAGGCTCCACGGGGCCCTCACACCCTGTTAGGATCAGCGTGAAGATAGAAATCTCCAGACGAACCTGTGAACAGAAGTCAGCCAAGGTGACGGGTTTGTCTTAATTGGATCTGAAAAGCTTAAACTCAGACTTTTCCTCACAGAAACAATAAATAACTGCTGCATGAACCAGAAACAACGTTAATTATTCCACCAATGGAGCAAAGTGACAATGAAATCGTTTTATTCCTGTCCATGTGCTGAAAACAACTTTGTGAAAATAAAAGAAACTGGACTAAAAAGCAGAAAAACATCTTCCTGCTCTGAACTTATTTATTTATTAACTCAGTGAGTTTCACGGCGTTTTAAGAGGAAATCTGGATTTCAGCAGCAGCCTGTGTGAGAACTGACCTTCAGTCTGATGATGGAGGCCAGAGCAGCGAGGAAGAGGATGTAAACTGGTCCTCTGGCGCCGCCCTGTGGTCGCAGCTGCGCATTGCACCAGGGTGTCCTATCTGATCAGATGTCTGTGAAACTGGTCCTGGTCTGTAGTTCTCACCTCCATAAAGTCTTACTTTGGGAACAGAAAAGATAAATTAATAAGTTTGATGTTACATATTTAGTCCTGAATGTCCACAGTCACACCAAAGGTAATCAGTGTCCATGCCTGCGTCAGAGAGGCCGATAAAGACAAGAGCAACACATCTGGAATAGGATTATCAGAGGTTTGTCATACAAAGAGCTAAACAACTTCAGAGGAAACATTACTAACCAGAAATTAATAATAATAAAAGAACCAAAGGAGAGACGAACTTCCTTCAAGTGGAAACAGGAAGTAAAACAGAAACTTTGAGAAGAAACAGTTTCTACTCTATCAGAACGAGACCGTTTATCATCAACAACACACATGTGATGTTCTAGTTGATTGTCCAACATTTACGACTGGGAAGATGGGTCCCAGACTGTCTACAGGTAACATGTTGATCTGAACCCAACTGGTTTGTCAGGTATGACACGTGGGACCCATACAGGAAGCATTAAATAATAACTTAGGAGAAGATTGGAAAATGTGGTATCATTTAGTTTTATCTATGGTTCAGAAACCCTAAAGTCAGGATCATGGCGTCCACCAGAGGAAGACACCTGGAGTCCTGCAGAACAGAGGCAACAGTCTGTGGGTGTTTATCACAAACAGTACGAGCCTTTGCTAATTAAATAATTTGGCTGAATAACACTGAAGAATTACTGCAAAAGAAATTTATTTAAGCTTAAAAGACGACTTTGGTGTGAAAGTTTCCCTGTATTTTCCTGAATATGTCTAATTAACATGGAAATACTACGGTACGATGAAAGTCACTGATGTTTCTTTGTTCAATTAATACGTAAGAAGCAGAACTTCCCAGGAGTCGATCGACATGATCGACTCCTGGGAAGTCGTTTCTTTTACGTTTAAAGAGAACAAATAAATAAATAAAGGATCTGATGGAACGTCTTATCAGGCAGACATGTTATATGTGATCCATCTTCTTATCTGGAAGCTGTTTCCCAGATAGAGTACGGATGAAATACTATTTCTGAGACTCAAACTTATTTTAAGTTAAATAAAACATCCCAGCGTCTGCCTCGGTGCTCTGGGGGTCTTTGGCTCCTCACATCCACTACTGAGCATCCAGGTACTACAGACTCACTTCTATCCATAAAACCTCTGTTATCATCTCTGGCTGCCACTTTCTACATGTCGTATTAATTAATCCTGTTATTATCTTCAGCTGTCGCTTTCTACACATCGTATTAATTAATCCTGTATATTCTTCAGTCATGGTATCAAGGTGTTGGTTGTTTGTACCTATAATTCTTTACCAGCTGGTTCTGCTGTTCTTTATATCTCTCTGCAGGTGTAGAAGCAGACTCTGAGGATGTTAAATCACTCTCTCCCTTTTCTCTCCTCTGTTTGTCCCTTTTAGCATTTTGTCTCATGTTTCTCTTCTTTTTCCTCTTCTAACTTTGTGTCAATTTAACGTGAAATGGTCCCAGAATAACGGTTAATGAAGCTTCTTGCATATATAAATGAAGCGGATCACTATGGCTGTCACCACCAGGTAATCTGGTGTTGACAGATTAAAGATTAATTCAGATTAAAGAGGAAATTCAGCCGCTGGGGAGCGATGCTGCTGTTTCTGCTTTCTCTAAAGGAAACACCAACGTCTGTTGGAAAAATAAGAAGTTTGAGCTCAGTTTGACGTTTCTGTCAGAAAATCATTTTGATTCTATTACCAAACTTTGTTGGGTCTTTATTTATTTTACGTTACAGGAAGTTTTAACGTTGAAATGATGGAACAATGAAAGAAGCGCTACTTAAACAGATAATATGTAGCATCCGATTAAAGGACTAGTCCACAGTTTTCAGGGACTCAAATATTTTCTCATAATTCATGATGTTCGATCTATGTTGAATTAAATTGAAATATTGAACAGAAAAAAGTTTTTTGTGACTTAATTAATGAAATTGTTTGTTCAATCACATAAAATACGCAGCAAAGACAGGAGAAATGAGTGAATGTGGTAAATGGTATAAACTCCCAGCCCTGGTAACAGATCAGCTGACTTTATCTCACATTTAGCTCTAGTTGAGTCTCTGCAGCCAATCAGCTGTGGGCCGGCGGCTGTTCTCCACCTGTTCCTGGAGAACCCACCCCAGGTTCTCAGTGAGGTTCCACAGCTTCCAGATGGAACGTTGTGAAACATTTTGCGCTCCAACATGTCAGAAATTGACCAGTTTTCCCAGCCTGTGGGAGGAAGCTGTTCCTGGAGGATGCTTTGTTGAGCAGAACCGGAGGGAAGCCGAGGTTTGGACCCTCAGGAACCTCTCAGGACTCGGGGCCGCTCTGACCTTTGATCCACATCAGGAACGGTTTGATTTTGGTTCAATACATTTACAGATCGGCATTTTAAGGCTGATAAGTTCCCAATTAATTACAGATGCGTCCTGTACTGAATTATTTAAGGAACATCAGCGCTGATGAATCATTTAGTGTCCATCTGAGCCTAAACCACCAGAGAACACCAACGTGCTGTTTGCTGATTTTAGTTCAGCTTTCAGCAGCAGACTGGTCCTCAGCACCGTCTCATGGATCATGGACGGACCCGTCTGTGTGCTGTCTGGTTTTAAATCTTTAAATTTTAAATGTTGTGCCTTCAGCTGCTATCTGAGCCATTTGTGGTGAAACTTTGGTTCCTGTTGGTACCAGTGGTTCAGGTTCTGAACGACAAAGTAAAGCTTCATCTCCTGAGCTCCTTTTCTGTTGGGTTCCATCAACACTCCTGTAACAGTCACAGGAAACGTCACCAGACCTTCAGGTTCCTGGACTGAGGAGCTTATTTCCTACACCTGAGGAAACAACCTCAGAGTCCGGCTCAGCGTCAGCCATCTGAACCAACAGACTCCTGGACCGGTTTACAACTGGACCGGTGTCGAAAGGTTTCCAGAAAAACTGAAGGTCCGGTTGCCTCTGATTTAAACCTGCTGATGCGTTCAAGGATTCAAGCATTTGACACGTTGATCATCACTGAGGTCCGGTCCTGGGGAAACGGTTCTGGTCACTAGCTCAGATGGAGGACCCGTCCGGTACTGATGTCAATCTGGAACAGAACCAGCACCTTTGCTGCCCTTCTTCTCCAAACGTTTCCTGTGAGGACACCTGCTGCCAGTTTTCAGCAAGCTCTGCGCTGGCGGCAGATGCTCCTGGACCTTCCTGAAACCTTCTTCGCTGCAAAGTTTGGTGGTGGTCATAATGTTATGCCTGATAGGAGTGTGTAAATAAGGAAGAGTCCAGACTGACGTTGCTTAGATGTTTATTTACACGTTAAACTAGTGGTTGTCATATGAAAAAGAAGATTTTTACAGATTATTTACACGGGCAGTAAGGCATTATGGGAAAAAAGCCAAACACTGACGTTAAACAGAAGCTAAATAAAATAAAAGAGCTATAGGTTTAAATAATAAAACATGTTTCTGGAATAGTTTGAAGCCGACGTGGAGACGCTTAGAACATCCTGTAAGCAGAGACCAGAACCGGACTGGACCCGGTTCTCCTGGCGGGACACAGACTCATCTGGGACCGGTTCCTCTCTAATCGGTAGAAAATCTTTGATCTCATCCAAAAAAACGCCACTCAGCAAGTTTTATTTCATGTGAATAATTTAAAACAATAATTTAACACTTTGCAGACCGGACCCAGTCTTTAACACTTTAAAGCATCAAACGTAGGAGTGTTGGTGGCGCCTGGCGCTGCCTGGTACCGTCTGGTACCATCTGGTACCGTCTGGTACCGGCTGGCTCACTTAGTGTCTTTGTTAAAGAGCAGGGACCCAGAAACCAGTGAGAACCGGGCCCGTCCAGAACCTCATCGTAAAACATTCACTGTGAAGCGCCTGATCAAGACTTTGGTCGAGTTTGAAGGAGACGTCTGCGTCCTCCAGCTGCAGCGGAGAACACGAGGTTCTGGTAGAGCAGAATCAGAACCGTTAGCCGCTCCTATACACACCCAGAGGTTCTGGAAGTACTGGACCTTTAACGTTCCCCTGGTGCTGGTCGGGTCAGATAAAGACCAGAGATGTTCTAAGAAGATCAGACCAGAACAGGAACCCACTGGCCTAAATGTTGATACATAAACCCAAAAGAACCAAAGTCCTGTCCACTCAGACTCAAAGGTTCCTGGTTCCAGCTCACGGTGGATCCGGTGGTTCTGTCAGCCAGGGTCCGGTCCCCTACAGAGGACGCCCCGTTCAGCTTCTTCTACTCTAGATCTTTAGGTCCGGATCTACGTTCTGGACCCTAAGAACCCAGACAGACCCGTGAAGCAAAGATCCACCATCTGAGGACTGAGACCCGGACTCTGCGGCGCTGCTCTCTGGACCCGACTAGAAACAACGGCGTAGCAGCTCCACAGGAAGTAGTTTAGTTTGATGGAAACTCCGCGAGTCGGAACCTGCTGATCTGGGGTCAGCTCAGGGAACGGACCTTGTGGGTCTGGGACATTATTTGGATAAGATGCATTATTAGGCGCTGAAACCAACACTGAACCCGTTTATTCTGCGGTTTCAGCCTCAGCTGCTGCATCAGGACCGGTTCCTGGAGGCTGCAGGTGAATCCCTGCAGACGGACCGGCTGCTGCAGCTTCTAGTGTTTAACCACGACAGGAAGCAGCTCCGGCCGTCAGGGACCAGCAGCTGGACCAGTTTCAGCTGATACAAAAAAACTAAAAACTAACCCGACTCTGCAGCCTGGTCATTTGGCTGAACAGAACCGGAGCGACCCGTCAGGAGGCTCCTCTCTGTCAGGCTCCAGAGCTGCAGGGATAAAGTGCTCTGAGGGGGAACCTGCACCCAACAAGCCCCGCCGGCTGAACGAGTTCATGTCTCTGAATCCTTCATCTCACCAGCAGCCGCGACTACAACCCCCGACTGACTGGAAGAAATACTTTTAGGCTTTAAACTTCTGAGCAGCAGATCCAGGAATCTATAGATGTGGGAATCTTTAAATCCAGGAATCTCAGAACCTATAAATCCAGGGACCTATACACCCAAAGACCTATAGATCCAGGAACCTATATATCCATGAACATATGGATCCAGGGACCTATAGATCCAGGAACTTATGGATCCAGGGACCTATAGATTCAGGTATCTATAGATCCAGAAACCTTTAAATCCAGGAACCTATAGATCCGGGGACCTATGTATTCAGGAATCTATAGATCCAGGGACCTATAGATCCAGGAATCTATAGATCCAGGGACCTATAGAGCCAGGAATTTATAGATTCGGGAACCTATAGATCCAGGAACCTATAGAGCCAGGAATTTATAGATCCAGGAACCTATAGATCCAGGGACCTATAGATCCAGGGACCTATAGATCCAGGGACCTATAGATCCAGGAATCTATAGATCCAGGGACCTATAGATCCAGGGACCTATAGATCCAGGAACCAATACACCCAGAGACCTATAGAGCCAGGAATTTATAGATTCGGGAACCTATAGATCCAGGAACCTATGGAGCCAGGAATTTATAGATCCAGCAACCTATAGATCCAGGGACCTATACACCCAGGGACCTATACACCCAGGAACCTATAGATCCAGGAACCTATAGATTCCTCTGCAGGAAAACTGTGGGTGGGTTCCAATGACCCGGGTTCTGGCGGGTCGTTTCCCCCACAGAAGGGTCTCTGGCTTCAGCGTCCAGCTTCACGGCGTTGGAACGCAGCGTTAGCTCCTCAGGGCCGGGCTGCCGGCTTTCTCCGCCTCTTTCCCGTTTCCATCCTTCATCACGGCAGAGAACACCTGGAACAGGAAACGGCCTTTTAACACCAGGAAGCAGATCCAGCGCCACGGGACCGGCGCCGGTGCTCACCTGAGCCCAGCGGCGGTTCCGGCTGATCATGTGCGTGTTGGCCATGGCCGTAAAGAGCGTCTGCGGCTGCAGGTCGTCGGGCAGGCGCGTCAGGAACTGAGCGATGTGGATGAAGTCCATCTGCATGAGGACGTCCTCGAACAGCCGCAGGATGCCCAGCCCGGTCCGGAACAGGCTCTCCTCGCCGTCTCTGCAGAACACGTCCCACACCCGGCACGCCACGTCCAGAGGCAGCGACTTGCTGTACAGCGTGAAGATCCTGGACCAAGAGATCAGTCTGTTACAGCGGAACCAGGAAACCCCCTCATCCTCGCCGCGACCGCCGTCCAGCGGGACGGTTTAACGGGCTGGGAGGCAACCTGCAGCCTTTAGCTCTAGAGTTTAAATTTTAAATATTATTATATCGTAATCTGAATTCCTGAACATAAAACAAAATGTTAGACACTTTCATCTGAACCAATCAGGTTCTACTGACTATAACAAAACTGAGATTTTAGCCCAGAAATGGATCTAATTCCCCAGATGGCACTGCAAACAGTTCTGTGGGTCAGAAGCAGATAAATAACCTCAGACTGCAGAAAGGGAACCACAGGTAAATTAAACCATTTTGAAATTAGAGTCTGTCCTCTGAGCAGCAAGTTCAAACAATCTGCCACTGGAATCACATTTATGCAGTTAAAACAGGAACAACTCGTCTCCATCGTTCAATTTCAGTAGCAGAATATCTACTTATCTTATTTTAGGGTCAAACACTGATTCTTCTTTAGCTGCTCACATTTGGGACAAATACACTAATTTCAGGGAGATTTGACTCACTTTTAGCTCCCTTTCTGCAGAGCAACCTCCTTAGCAGGACTACCTGCTATCATGGCAGCACGGTGCGATCTTTCAGACAGTTTCTTAAATTAACTTCTTGATTCAACGGCCAAGTTGGCCGCTAGATGTAAGGATCAACCGGCCAAGAGTATTTTTTACCGGGCAAATTATTAATCCTGACCAACTCCTGCTAAATATCTCCACGTAATCCCGCTACGTAATTAGCCTGAGCTAAGCGCTAGCTGTTAACAGACGGACATGACGTAGCTGCTGTAGTCACATCACGTTTGTGTACGTGTGCGTTTGTTGTCACACGAGCTGACAACAGAGGAACACAGAGAAGCCTCCACCCAACTGACGACTGAAAAACACAATTTATTTGGTGCTAACGTTTACTCCCCATGTGGCAGCTAGCTTGCTAGCTCTGATATTTACTCGCCATGTGGCAGCTAGCTAGCTCTGACATTTACTCGCCATGTGGCAGCTAGCTAGCTAGCTCTGACATTTACTCGCCATGTGGCAGCTAGCTAGCTCTGACATTTACTCGCCATGTGACAGCTAGCTAGCTAGCTCTGACATTTACTCGCCATGTGGCTGCTAGCTAGCTCTGACATTTACTCGCCATGTGGCAGCTAGCTAGCTAGCTCTGACATTTACTCGCCATGTGGCTGCTAGCTAGCTCTGACATTTACTCGCCATGTGGCTGCTAGCTAGCTAGCTCTGACATTTACTCGCCATGTGGCTGCTAGCTAGCTAGCTCTGACATTTACTCGCCATGTGGCATCTAGCTAGCTCTGACATTTACTCGCCATGTGGCAGCTAGCTTGCTAGCTCTGACATTTACTTGCCAAACGGAACATTGCCAACCGGTGGCGAAAGCTGGAGCGAACAGCAGCACGGCTGCTTCAGAGCAGAGGGCTTTCAGTATCTGATCTAACGGTTCCACCGGGCTGTAAAAACGATTCGACCCAAACGGAACCAGAACTCAAGCATCAGAGCCTGGGGGAGTGTGACCCGGGCCCATTGACAGCTTAAGGTGCGTCTGGCAGCGCCGCTACAGTGGCTAGCTACAGCTAAACAAAGCAGCTTCAGATGGTCAGAACCAGAGAAGCCCGGTTCTGAGGCTGGTGCTGACCCACTCACCAGTCGATCAGGTAGAGGTCAGGGGTCAGGCTGTTGGTCTGGAAGTGGCTGAAGAGCTGCGGCAGGTTCTCCTCGAAGAAGATCTCAAAGGCTGTGAAGTACTTCAGCATCTGGACAGAGAAGCAGAGGTGAGCGAGGCTGAAGGTTCTGGTGGACCTGAGGGTGGAGGAACGGGCGGCTCGGTACCAGATCGTGGTCCACTCTGAAGAAGGCCATCTGGCAGGGTTTGTTCAGCAGGTTGGCGAAGGTGATGAAGGCTTCGGCCTCCTCCAGGTTCAGGATCAGAACCGCAGCAATGAACGACATCCCCTGGACCTGAAACACACGCAGCCTGAGTCCATGGGCGGGTCCGGTCCGTTCAGAACCGATCAGTTCAGAACTTGGTCCGTTCAGAACCCGGTCCGTTCAGAACCGGTCAGTTCAGAACCCGGTCCGTTCAGAACCCGGTCCGTTCAGAACCTGGTCCGTTCAGAACCAACAGGCCCGTTCAGAACCGGTCAGTTCAGAACTTGGTCCGTTCAGAACCCAGTCCATTTAGGACCCAGTTTGTTTAAGTCCTGTCGGTCCATTAAGAACCCGTTCCATTCAGAACCCGGGCCGTTCAGAACCCGGTCCGTTCAGAACCGGTCCATTTAGGACCCGGTCTGTTCATGAACTTGGTCCGTTTAGAACCAACAGGCCCGTTTAGAACTTGGGCCGTTCAGAACCCGCAGGTCCGTTTTGAACCCGTTCCATTTAGAACCAGCAGGTCCGTTTAGAACCAGCAGGTCCGTTTAGAACCAGCAGGTCCGTTTAGAACCTTAGAACTAGCAGGCCCGTGTAGAACCTTAGAACCAGCAGGCCCGTGTAGAACTTTAGAACAAGCAGGCCCGTTTAGAACCAACAGGCCCGTGTAGAACCAGCAGGCCTGTTTAGAACCTTAGAACCAGTAGGCCCGTTTAGAACCTTAGAACTAGCAGGCCCGTGTAGAACCTTAGAACCAGCAGGCCCGTGAAGAACTTTAGAACCAGCAGGCCCGTTTAGAACCAACAGGCCCGTGTAGAACCAGCAGGCCTGTTTAGAACCTTAGAACCAGTAGGCCCGTTTAGAACCTTAGAACCAGCAGGTCCGTTTAGAACCAGCAGGTCCGTTTAGAACCTTAGAACTAGCAGGCCCGTGTAGAACCTTAGAACCAGCAGGCCCGTGTAGAACTTTAGAACAAGCAGGCCCGTTTAGAACCAACAGGCCCGTGTAGAACCAGCAGGCCTGTTTAGAACCTTAGAACCAGTAGGCCCGTTTAGAACCAACAGGCCCGTTTAGAACCTTAGAACTAGCAGGCCCGTGTAGAACCTTAGAACCAGCAGGCCCGTGTAGAACTTTAGAACAAGCAGGCCCGTTTAGAACCAACAGGCCCGTGTAGAACCAGCAGGCCCGTGTAGAACTTTAGAACCAGCAGGCCCGTTTAGAACCAACAGGCCCGTGTAGAACCAGCAGGCCTGTTTAGAACCTTAGAACCAGTAGGCCCGTTTAGAACCAACAGGCCCGTTTAGAACCTTAGAACTAGCAGGCCCGTGTAGAACCTTAGAACCAGCAGGCCCGTGTAGAACTTTAGAACAAGCAGGCCCGTTTAGAACCAACAGGTCCGTGTAGAACCAGCAGGCCTGTTTAGAACCTTAGAACCAGGAGGCCCGTTTAGAACCAACAGGCCCGTGTAGAACCAGCAGGCCCGTGTAGAACTTTAGAACCCGCAGGTCTGTGTAGAACCAACAGGCCCATGTAGAACCTTGGAACCAGCAGGCCCGTGTAGAACCAACAGGTCCGTGTAGAACCTTAGAACCAACAGGTCCGTGTAGAACCAACAGGTCCGTTTAGAACCAGCAGGCCCGTTTAGAACCAACAGGGCCGTTTAGAACCAGGTCCGTGTAGAACCAACAGGTCCGTTAAGAACCAGGCCCGTGTAGAACCAACGGGCCAGTTTAGAACCAACAGGCCCGTGTAGAACCAACAGGACCGTGTAGAACCAGCAGGCCCGTTTAGAACCAACAGGTCCGTTTAGAACCAGCAGGTCCGTTTAGAACCAGCAGGCCCGTGTAGAACCAACAGGTCCGTGTAGAACCAACAGGTCCGTTTAGAACCAACAGGTCCGTGTAGAACCAGCAGGCCCGTGTAGAACCAACAGGACCGTGTAGAACCAGCAGGTCCGTTTAGAACCAACAGGTCCGTGTAGAACCAACAGGCCCGTTTAGAACCAACAGGTCCGTGTAGAACCAACAGGTCCGTTTAGAACCCTGGGCGGGCCGGACTCACGTAGCCGATGTCGGGTCGGTAGCAGGTGTACGCTCCCAGCACGCTGTGCAGCAGGTCGTGGTACGGACCGCCCTGCAGAGACAACACAGAACCGTCAGAACCTCCAGAACCTCCTCCTGCTGACCCGTCGGACCTGCTGCAGAACCGTCACCTTCTGGAAGATGAAGAGAGACGGGAAGGTTCTGGAGATGTCCAGCTTGATGAGGTCCAGACTGGACTCCCTGTCGGCCAGCGAAGCTCCTCCGTCTACCAGAGAAACACAGCAGAACCGTTACGGCCCGGAAGAACCCGTCAGCGGAGGACGGTTCTGGTCCGACTGCGGTACCGCTCTCGTTGTCGTTGACGGAGCTGGTCTCGCTGTAGCTCCTCCACTTCTCCTTGGCTCTGGACAGGAAGATTTCATACAGCTCTGCGGGGGGGGAGACAAACAGAACCGTGACGACCCGACTCCTCCGGCGCCTGGAACAGAACCTGGAACAGAACCTGGAACAGAACCGGTACCTGGCGTGATGTTGAGCTCGTTCCCGATGGCCAGGCTCCACACCCGGCCTCGCACCCCGGGGGGAAGTCCCTGCCACCACAGCTCCCTGACCCGCCTCGTCCCCTTCCTGGATGACACAGAGACACCGTGAGCCGACCAGAACCGACCAGAACCGACCAGAACCGACCAGAACCGACCCGCTCCGGGCGGCGCCGCACCGTCACCACCTACATGGAGTCCCAGTGCGGCAGGATCTCGCTGTTCCAGGTCACCATGGCGCTGGAGATGCTGTCCTCCTGCCGGTGTCTCTCCTTCATCTGACGCTTCTTCTTCTGGGCTTCCTTCATCTCTGAGGGACACAGCGGACATTTCTGTTCAGAACCAGCGGCTGGGCCCGCAGAACCCATCAGAACCCATCAGAACCGCCTCTTGGACTAAACCGGCCTGAAGGGGACCAGCCGGGGGGACAGCAGACCCACCTCTCCTCTTGGCTCCTGCCACCATCTCCTCGTACTCCTGCTTGTGCCGCTGCGTCTCCTCCTCAGACTTGGCCGGCAGGTTCCTGAGGGACAGAAGAAGAAGAAGAAGAAGAAGAAGAAGAAGAAGAAGGTCAGCGGGTCGCCGTCTGCTGCTGGGCGGCTGCAGCGGGTCGCAGAGAGACTCACGACGGCCGGTCCTCCAGGATCAGGGCTGTGGTGGACAGAGGCTCAAACTCCAGGTTCTTCCTCCTCGCTGCCGCCACCGGGGGGCGCTGTGGACACGAGTCCTTCTGCTCGTCCTCCTGCTGGGGACAAAAGAGGAGGAAGGGGTTTAACCATAGACATAATATAAGAGTAGACCACTGAGCTATATAATACACTGGAGTGCTGATTTTGCCGAAAAACTGAAGTCACTGGCCGCCATCTTGCTCCTCCCTACTCTCACAGAATCCCATAGGATTTAGTTGCAACAACAAGCAGTTTTCTGGCTGAGTGAAAACGTTTCACAGGTAATTCTACAGTCAGTGGATGTACTAACACTGTCAACTACTAGGAAATTAGGGGCAGAAATCCTTTACATGTTATTCATATTAAATATATATATATGTATATATAAGTATGTGTATATGTATATATATATATATATATATATATATATATATATATATATATATATATATATATATATATATATATATATATATATGTACACATATATGTAAATATATGTTTTTGCATATTGTTATTTATATATTTATAAATGTTATATATATATATAGATATTTCAATAAATAAAATGCAAAATATTTCAGCACATTACCTTTTCAGTACTTGATAGTTTTAGAACATAACATAAAAGTATATGACATTTGACATTTTAAAAGTCTTAAGCCCCCCTGAACATGAGAAAATCCTCGTTATTCGATGCTGTAGCGCACATATTCCCTAGTTACTGGGGGGAAATAGGGAGTACCAATATGGCGGCTGGTGGCTTCAAAGCGACTCGTTCAAACAGACGGTGATTAGCACTCCAGTGTATAATATAGCTCAGTGGAGTAGACGCGTCATTGGGCGGGTTCTGCCTGTGCTGCGATGCGTCAGAGCGTCCGCCATCTTTAATGTGGCAAATCTGCAGTTACTCAGCCACTTAAACAGTATCAGAGGGACTTTAATCTCTGAATATACTTTATATTCGTAGTATTTTTGTTTTTGTAATATTACAAGTTTATTTTCGTACCCCTTTAGCTTCATTCTCCCGAATTTATTCTCCTAAAGAATAAAAATATTTAAAATAATCTAACTTGGCCCTATTACTCCAGGAGTGAAATAATTCTGCAAACTGATTATTCTGGAAACAGTGTTTCCCGCAGGAATTTGATTAGGCGAGGCGTAAGTTTGGGGGGGGGGGGGGGGGGGGGGGGGGGACGACACGCTTTCCGCGGACCGACTCGCGGAGCGGGGGGTATCCATGTGTTTTTTCCCTGCCATTCACGCACGCGCGTGTTAACGTCACACTTTTTTTTTTTTTTTTTTGAACGTTGGCGTGGCGGGGGCGTGAGTTTGGCGAGGCGGCCGCCACGCCAAGATAGCGCTGCGGGAAACCCTGGGAAATGTTCCCCCTTAATTCTCATAATATGATGTTTTTATCATAACATGTTTGTTTATTTTTACTTTATTGACCTAGGACTTTTTTTTCTCATTTTATTAATTTTACCTCTTTAATACTCACCCAAAAAGTCTGTTCCTAAAGGTTCACATGTGACACGGTTTTATGAAATAATGAAGACCACAATGTTTAGATTTAACAAATTGATCCTTATATTCATAACACATATACACACAAATATATATATATATATATATATATATATATATATATATATATATATATATATATATATATATATATATATATATATGTGTGTGTGTATTTATTGCAGCACAGGAATGAGGCATCTTCTCTGATCCACATTCACAATAACAGAACTCAACTTTTTTCTGCCACATACAATATGGCGGTGACGAACCTGCGCTCTATGACGCGTCTACGTATATATGTCTGTGGTTGAGACCCAGAGCTCAGCTCGGTTCAGCTCAAACCCAGCCAATCAGCTGGGTTCTGCGTGGTTCTAACAGTTCCTAAACTCCTCCAGGTTTTCATCCTCAGGCAGCAGGAAGGGTTTAATCAGAGTAACGTGGAGGACAGCAGCCAGATGTTAGTTAAAACGGATTAACCGTGACATTAAACCGGTCCCTGCGGTACCGTCAGGTCCGGATCATCAGCCGGGCCCACTCAGAACCGCTCCGTGACTGCAGGGTGCATGTTAACGAGCACACGGCCCCTCATGAAAGGCCCTGTCTGTGGTGAAGGGTGTGGGCGGCACAATGAACAGAGGAGCAGCTGCAGCTCCAACACTGGAGCCTTTATGCCTGCAGTGCTGACCCCGGCCAGCAGGGGGAGCCTCAGCTGCTCCCATCAGGAGATACAACCGGGAGATACAACCGGGAGATACAACCGGGAGATACAACCAGGAGATACAACCAGGAGATACAACCAGGAGATACAACCAGGAGATACAACCAGGAGATACAACCAGGAGATACAACCAGGAGATACAACCAGGAGATACAACCAGGAGATACAACCAGGAGATACAACCAGGAGACACAACCAGGAGACACAACCAGGAGATACAACCAGGAGATACAACCAGGAGATACAACCAGGAGACACAACCAGGAGATACAACCGGGAGACACAACCAGGAGATACAACCGGGAGATACAACCAGGAGATACAACCGGGAGATACAACCAGACACCACGATGGTTAAACATTGAGATCTTCAATGTTTCATTAAACCGTGTCACATTTTTTCTCATACTAATATGAGAAAAAAAGTCCTAGGACAATAAAGTAACAAAAACAGACAAAAGAGGTAATATTATGAGAATTAAGGGGGAACATTTCCAGAATAGTCACAGTTTGCAGAATTATTTCACTCCTGGAGTAATAGGGCCAGGTTAGATTATTTTAATTATTTTTATTCTTTACGAGTATAAAGTCAGGAAAATAAAGCCAAAGCAATACGAAAATAAACGTAATAAAAATATTACGAATATAAAGTATGTTCTGAGATTAAAGTCCCTCTGATAATGTTTAAGTGACTGAGTAACTGCAGATTTGCCACATCCAACATGGCGGACGCTCCGACTCATCACAGCAGAGGCAGAACCCGCTTAACCAGGAATCTACATAGATTATGTCTATGGTCTGCAGGAGGTACCGGGTCCAATGGCTGCTGTCCAGATTTAGGCGTCTTCATCAGACGCCCGAACAATTCAGGCATCTGATGAAGACGCCTAAATCTGCTGAGCTGCCAGGACCAGGGCAACAAGCCCCGTTAACCAGCAACCGTCACGACCCGAGATGCAGAATCCCACTGATCCGGTTCTACCTGAAGCCTCAGAACCAGAACCATCAGCAGCTCCTAGAACCGCAGGGATCAACGGACCCGTCTGCAGGGTCAGACAGGCGTCTCCACAGGAACCCACCCGTCACAGAGCGGTACCGTGGACAGACGGGTCCGTGTTCTGGACCGTGAAGACGGAACCACAGGAAGTGATAAAGCGGCCAGACTCCAGCGGTTCTGACCGATGTTCCTGAAGCAGGATTGGTCCGTATTCTGGACAGGACTGAGGACGAGGTCAGACGGTCCGGTCCACATGGGTCTCTGGATCAGAACCAACCTCCACTGACCCGGCTCAGACAGACTCTCCCTGCTCCCCCAAACAGAACCTGCTCTACAGCTCGGGTTCCAGCGGGTCAGAACCAGAACCGGACCCAACCCTAAACCTGCAGAAAAGCTGGAAGATAAAAACCTGGTGTGTTTGGAGTCCAAAAGAACCGACCTCCTAGGTTTATGGACCGTTAAGGTCAGAACTCGTGATCAGAATTCCATCTGGACCGGCACCGCGGTTCTGATCCTCCACGGGTCGGCCGCTCTGAGCCGAGCCACATGTGGATCATGTGAGCCGAGAAACGCCCGCGGCTGTCAGCGGCCGGGGAGAGCCACGGCGGCCATTCTGTGTCTGAGGAGGAGGAGGAGGAAGAGGAGGAGGAGGAAGAGGAGGAGGAGGAGGAGGAAGAGGAGGAGGAGGAGGAAGAGGAGGATGTCCTCGTCTCTGCCTCGTCAACAGCAGGACGTTGCTTAGCAACCACACACACTAAATCCACTTTCCAGCCCGTCCAGCAAAAACAGATGCAGGATGACATCAATGTGAGGAAAGAAACCCAATGAGGACCAGCAGCTGTTCTCCAGATGAAGCTTCAGAACCAGCAGCAGAACCAGCAGCAGAACCAGCAGCAGAACCAGCAGCAGACTGAGGATCACATGACGTTCTGGATTTACTGCAGCGTCTTCGGTTCTGCTCAGACTTCCAGACGGGTCGTCCTGGACCCAGAGCCAGAACCAGAGCCAGAGACCTACAGCTGCTACTGGTCATTAAATACCATAACGATGACGTTCTAACGTTCTTCTGCGTTGGTTCTGTAGGGGGAGTGTGGATCAGTGCCTTGCTCAAGGTCCATTTCCTCTGCTCTGGTGGCTGCAGCCACACACAAACATCCAGAGAGTTTAAAACTAATTCACAGAGACAACAGAAAACCTAAACTGGAGAAAAACTAAAGAAACCATGAGAGGAGTTTATTAAAGGTTTTAAAATCAGCGCAGACGTCCGCTAAACGATAATTTAATAACATTTATCCATCGATGTGGAGCGATAGGAAAAAAAAGTCAGTTTTCCTTCTAGCCTATCATGTAGGTTAATATTACATCGTTACATCCTCCCAGCCAATCAGAGCACAGACCCAGGGACCAAGCTCCGCCTCCTCAGAGGTCAGAGAGCACGCGTTATTTTTCTTTTTACTAAAATTTCCAGTTTCAGTATAAAGTTGGTTGAATATAGGGCTGAGTTTGAATTCAGTGTTTGTTCTTTATCTATAAACTGGTCGCTAAGCAACAGCATAAAATGGTCAGGGCTGCACTTAAAAATATGTGTTTTTCTTTGATAATTATTGCCAGCGATCAATATGATTTCCACCTTATTGATGAGCTTTCTTCAAACATCGTCCCCTGTTGTTCACGTTAAAAGAACTTGTTTAGAGAAAACTGTTCTAAAGGCTGGATGTAGAACCTGCTGAGTCTGTGCGTCTCTAAATGAGCGGCTCAGAACCGTGAGGACGACACATTTTCCCCTCAGCATTCTTTTTAATAGATCCTGCATGGAAGGTGGTGTAGGAATGCTTCATTTGCTGCGTACGCCAGCTTTATAAACCACCCCAGCAGGGAATTAGAGGAAAGCAAAGCGGGCCGAGGACCCGGCCCCTGTGGGACGCCTCACATAACCAGGTAGCAGAAGAACCTCTGCAG
The DNA here is from genome assembly GCF_011125445.2 of Fundulus heteroclitus. Classification (NCBI taxonomy): domain Eukaryota; kingdom Metazoa; phylum Chordata; class Actinopteri; order Cyprinodontiformes; family Fundulidae; genus Fundulus; species Fundulus heteroclitus. Next base: position 4,748,068 of record NC_046382.1, on the reverse strand, counting down.
AACGTTTCAGATCCTCCTGGGAGACGAACTTCCTCTGACGGAGTTTCTCTCAGCCTCTCAGGGACAGAGACGTGGTTAGAAGGTCAGGATGTGAACCACCAACCTGCTGAGGAGCCGTTGAGCACGCTGCCTCTGGTCTGGCATCCTCCTCTCTGGCGTCTGTCCTGGTAAAGAGGCGCCACCCCGTTGCATTGTGGGACGCTGCCTTGGACTCTTTGGGTTTCCTAGCAAACAGGCTCCTGAAAGAGACGGAAAACATTTAAATAATGTGATTTAATGACGATAAAGAGTACGGCTGAACAATTAATCGCATTTTTAATATTTAAAAATACACAATTTCCAAATCGCAGAGTCTGCAATTTTTGGCTATGTAACAATCAGGGAATTAGACACGTCCATTAGGTGTTGGTAAAATGTTTAAAGTGGGTTTGCCTCCACATGGAAGGGAAGACAGTTGCAGCAGTGAGATAATCTAATTTTATTACTTGTTTTAGAGTTTTTATAATCATACATAGCATTAAGTACAGGTCAATCAGTTTAATACATAGACTTGCTTGTTGGTTGCACTTTATGTTCAACAAAGATTGATGTCCAAATCAACTAAAAGCTGTTCTCTTGAATAATATTCTGATTAATAGAAACATTAAAAGTTCTTGTTTTAAATAGTCCTTGTTTACAAATGTCTTTATTTAGAGGCCATTTTTGTTGCTTGTGGTTAATGCAGAGAAAAGTCAAAATTGTAGGCAGAACACAATCATTTCTGCTCTGAGTTTAGATGCAACTAATCTGCACAGCAGGGAAACAAATTGATTTGTTGTTTGTATATGTTTAAAAAAAACATGATAAATTAAACTGTAAAAAAAAAAAAACAATCGCATTAAATCGCAATTTTAAGAAAAAAAAAATCGCAATTAGATTATTTTCCAAAATCGTTCAGCCCTAATAAAGAGCAGAAGAAACATTTGTGGATCCAAAAGGACAATAAAGTTTGTCTAAATCTAAATCTGCTCGGATCAGACAGAATTTGATAAACATCAGCAGAACCCAGTCCGTCTCCAGAAACTCTTCCTCCTCCTGGCAGCTCGTCTTCATCGTCCTCCCAGTTAATTATGTCTCCAGTGATTAGATCCCTGAAGCAGATCCTCCCCACAGGAAATGGAGAAATGATGGTTAACCGGATCAGGAAGCTGCAGAACCCACAGAGGTTCTGGTGAGTCCGTTTGGGTCTGGAACCACGGCTACAACGAGCCGTCCCTCATTTTAACAGAACATACTATTACTATTATATTACTATTACTATTATATTACTATTACTATTATATTACTATTACTATTATATTACTATTACTATTATATTACTATTACTATATGTCCCATTTTACCATGACAGGAACAACAGCTCACTACAAAGGTTCTGGTTCTGATGGTACCAGACGTTTAGAAGACTGTATTAAGTTTTACAGTCAGAGAACCTTTAATCAGAAACAGTTAAAATGTTTAACTCTAGAACCAGAACCAGAACCAGAGCTGGTGTCACTTCCTGTCTGTTTTCTGCCAACGTTTCATTTCAGGACTGATGTCAGAGTAACAGCTGCAGAGATTTCACTTCCTTAAAGGAGGAGGTTGAGCAACAGCTGCGGTCCAGAACCTGCTGCCTCAGGACCAGAACCTGCTGCCTCAGGTCCAGAACCTGCTGCCTCAGGACCAGAACCTGCTGCCTCAGGTTCTGGACCTGCTGCCTCAGGTTCTGGCCCAAACGCTGACGGGTCGACACTTTTACCGTCCGACTCAGCAGGACGATTTCCCCTGAAGGACGACCCGACAGCGACACCCTTCTCTGAGCCCAGATCGGACCAGAGAGGTTCTGCTGGACCCAGATCCGGGGCCCGCGGGGCCATGAAGGGCCGCGGACCCTGTGGAGAACCGCAGAGACCCGTTAACCCAAATCATGGCCGTGGAAGAGGCTCAGAACCAAACCCAGCCACGCTTTGATTAATGAAACGTGTTCAGGTCAGAGGCGGTTCTGTTGGACTCCTGGCCCGTTTAGAGCAGGAGCGGCGCCAGCTGAGGTTCTGCTGGTTTGAAGCGGGTTCTGTTTGTCTCTCCTGTGGTTGTGATGCAAGAGGAGAAGCAGAACCGGATCAGAAACAGGGAAGTTGAACCCGCTGAGTCAGCTGTTTGCCCCTCAGCCTGGACCCAATCAGAACCAGAACCAGGAGGCTGAAACACATCGTGCTGCTTTGTGTCAGATCAGATAAATTAAAGTTTTTCTACGTTTTTATTTCTCCTCCAGGAGCAGAACTTTGGCCTCCTAACGATCAGAACCGCTTAAAGTTCTGATTTAATGGTTATAGTAACATCTTATTTCACTTGGTGTGGATTTTACCGACTATTTACGTTACTATTTATGTTCAGAACCTGAGAGGCTGATGATTACTGCAGCCCAGAGCCTTCGGTCCAAACGGTTCTGAGAGAAGCAGCAGATGTTTCAGGTCAACAATCGGCTAACCGGGCCGGTGCCGATGTTACAGCAGAACACCAAATCTAATCAGCAGACAGAACCCGGCACAGAGGACGTCTATGCCCGCCTCCGTCTGCAGGACCGTCGGGTTAAGTCTGGTTCTGGAAACGTCTCTAACGGGCCTGAAGACCAGCGGACCGGGTCTGCTGGTCCGTTCAGCCTGGAGGGAACAGAACCAGGCCGGTTCCTGATGGAGAACATGGAGGAACATTCATCCAAGCAGGAACCAACCAGACCTGCAGCATTCACTCCTCCTGAAAGAGGACTTTGCAGCAATCCCTCATACTGAGCATGCATGAGGAGACAGTGGGGAGGAAAACTCCAGCAGCCTAAGCCTATAGCAGCATAACTACAGAGGTAGCTCAGGGTAACATGAGCCACTCTGACTAGAAGCTTTGTCAAAAAGGAAAGTTTTAAGATTAGTCTTAAAAGTAGACGGGGTGTCTGCCTCCCATTCTACTTTTATGGGTCATAGTTGGGTGCTAGAGAGACAATGGGAAGTCCAGTTTGATTTGTAGTAAAATGCTGTAAGCAAGGGTTTGGGGAACCTTCAGTTTTCAATATAATTTTATTTCTATAGCACCAATTAACATCTTATCATCTTAATAATAAAGACGCAGACTGGACCCAGAACAGGTCCAGAGAACCAGAACATCACCAGGAGGCTGAGGAGGTAGAACCTCCAGTAATTTCTGTTCTTCGTTTATTTCTGTCGGGTCTGACGGTTCTGGCTCACAGCTCAGAACTAAAGCCCGGGACTTTAGTCCAGAGCTGTGGACCTGCAGAACAACGGGTCACCGGTTCTGGACCGGACCAGCACTCAGGAGCTGGTGGTCCACCTCAGGTTCTGCTGAGGCGTTCAGGAAGCTTTAACAGTGTGTGCTGGTTCTGGTTCTCCATGCAGCTCATCCTGCTGGATGGCTGCTCTGACTCTGGACCTCAGAAAACCCAGTGGACCAGAACCACACCGCCGCTGAAACCTCACTGTGGACCTGCAGCAACATGGACTCTGGGCCTCTTCTCCAGGAGCTGGTGTCTCTGGTTCAGGAGGGAATATGGAGGCCGGGTTCTGGTTCTGTGGGCCGGTTCCTAAAGCCCGACTCTGAGTGCTTGTGCACCGTTTTCTGCCACATTTCTTCCTTCCACTGAACTTTCCACTGAAAACAGCCTGCTGCACGACCCATCAGCAGGTCGTCGTGACAGCAGACGGTCGTCGTGACAACCATGGCAGCACTACTACAGGACGCTTCTGCGGATGTTCAGCTATGACCCAGAGGAGTGAAAGGAACAGTTGAAGGAACAGAACCGGGTTGAACAGAACCTCAGAATCAGCTTAGTTAACGGTTCTGATGCCATAAATCAGCTTAAAGATGTTCTGCCTCACTCCTTTTGGACCTTTGTGGATCTAACCGGGCCCGGCTGTGTTCTGGAGTTCTCTGAGGTGTGATGGGAACCACGGCCATCAGGGAGGGTTCTGGACCTGCTCGGTTCAGAGTGAACCGGACCCTGTGTGTGTGGTGAAGGATCCAGGTTCTGAAAAGCGGACCTTACCTGGTGAAGAACTCAGCGATGCCGAACCTCTTGGGCATGACGTGGAGCTCCGGGCCCCCGGGCTCCTGGCCCAGTTTATCCGGGGCGCTCTGCCTGCGGCCGGCCTCCAGAACCGCCGCCGGGGGCTCCAGGTAAAAGCCCCCGTCCTCTGCAGGGGACAGCGGGGTGGCGTCACAGCTGAGGGACACGGCGCCGCTGGGCTGGGTCCGGAGGCTCTGCGGCCTGCCGGGCCCCCAGGGGTCACCGGGCCCCCAGGGGTCACCGGGCCCCCAGGGGTCACCGGGGGCCTCCTGGTCCTCCTGCCGGGCGCTGGGCTCCCACAGCGGACTGGAGGGGCAGGGAGACGGGGGACCGGACCTCGGTTCTGGGCTGGGGGAGTCCCGGATGGGGTCAGCCGTGCTGGGAGGCCGGTTCCGCCCGGAGCCCGGATCAGTGTCTCTGTTAGCAGGGAAGTAATCGGAACCGGGCCACTCAGAACCGGAACCCAACATGTGGACCCCGCCGTTGGCCACTTTCCCCCCCTGTCCGTCCAGGTCCCACCGGTCCAGTCTCTGGTCCAGAACCGGCAGGTCCGCCCCGCCGTTGGGCATGTTTACCCCCGGGCGGCCCGCCTGCAGCCTCCCCGGACATGGGGGCTGTTCGCGGGGAGGAGAAGTCACGGAGCGGTCCTGGAGCTCTCCTTCCTCCGCAGACACCAGAACCTGGAGCCCGGCCGGTTCTCCTCCTCCTCCTCCCGCCTCTCCTGCGTCCAGCGGCGGCTCGGGAAATCCGTTCAGACCGCCGTAAAGCTCCGGCACCGGCGGTCCGGAGGGGTACCCGTCCTCCGCAGCCAGCAGCATGATCTCCGGGTCCCTGGCGGCATTCCTCCCGTTCAGGTCCAGCGGATCCCGGGTCCTGCGGGCCGCCTGACCCCCGCTGGCGCCGGCCGGCGGCGTCCCGCTGCGCTCCTTCTGGGTCCTGCGCCCCGCTTTCTCCGCCGAACCCGCCGGCCCGTCTTCGTTTTCGTTCAGGTCCACAGAAACCGAGCCTCCGTCCTCCTTCGGCGTTTCCATGGGCCCTCAGTCCGCCGCAGGCGCCCCGGCCCCGGCCCTGAGGTCCTCCGGCTCGGTGGGCCGAACTCCGCAGCAGCTTCTGTTGTTCTCCGGGGATCCGGCTACCATCTTAACCGGGGAGACGCCGCAGGGTTACCGGGGTCTGGGCGGGCCTACCGGGCTCATGCCGGCGCTCAGAACCGCAGGTGTTGACTCCGTGGAGGGGAGCGGAGCTCGGTGCCGGTCGGAAGATTAATTAAATCCCTTCAGCTTGTTGCTGCGGCAACATTCCTCTGACCGCCCAGCGCCATCTTTAACATTCCCCAACAATGACGTCATTCTGACCCACATACGCTCACAGCGACACCCGCCGGCCGCTCCGCGCAACTGCAACAACAGACCTGAGTGACCCTGTTAACGAACAGCTGAAAGAAGCATTTAGTCTGAATATTAGACTGTGCTTTGTAATAACAATAATAATAATAATTTTATATATATATATATATATATATATATATATATATATATATATATATATATATATATATATATATATATATAGAAATATTAAATGTTAACCATATAAATTATGAGTAGCCAACATTATTCATAGAATAACTTTAATGACTGGGCTATGCCTTGCTAAAGCATTTATACAATTTAGAATTCCCCTTTTTGTCAGATTAGTTTAGTGTATTAAAGTGGAAATTTTATGTGATAGGCTACAAGTGGTGCTTAATTAGGAGGTATTAGAAATAAATATTCATGTTTTCATATAATAGACTTTAAAAGGGGTTTTGGATACGTTGTTAGACTCCTTTACTTTGATAAACTGATTATCTGCAAACGTCAATCTGTATGGAAATGCAGCTGTTTTGTTTCTACCCTCAGAGATCTTGATTATCATCAGTCAACAAATCGCAGCATAAAAACTGAGGAACACAGCAAAACGTTTAATCTGTAGATGTGCAAAGCTGGTTAAGACATAAAGCAGAAGACGTGCAGCTGGACCTGCATGATGTTCTACAATGTGCTGACTCAGGGGATTGAATATTACACAACTGTATGCAACTCTATTCAGATTCAGACTGACCATGAATCATTTTCATAACTATGTGCAGCTTTGTGTTAAATCAACCACATATGTGCATTAAGCCAGTGCAGTGTCAAATACTTTCCTTATCTGAAACAGACCATGAGGGTTACACCCTGGGCAGGTTTCCAGTTCATTGAGGACCAACAGTCACTTTAAATTTGCAAAACAAAAATTAGGAAGAAAAGAAAACACAACCAGGAGTTTCCTGTTTTTATTGATGCTCAGCAAAAACATGGGAATAAAACAATGTTTAGAAATCAGAAGTATAGAAAATGCTGCAGAGGCATTTCTCCAGCAGACAAGCTTCATGCGTTCATTTCTCCTTTTCAAAACAAAGCTTTTATTTTCTGAGTTACATAAAGGCTCCCCGCCTCTCAGGGAGAACTGAATAAAACAGATAAATGGAAGGAATCACACAGCTGATGCAGAAGGAAATTAACAGATTCCTGAAAGGAAAGCTAAGCTTCATAATTCTCTCTGTCTCTGCTCCGACACCCTGCAGAAGGTGTTTTGGTTCTGCCAAAAGAACCCAACAGCAGGAGTCAGTAGAACCAGGAGAACCACAGATTTCAACGCTAAGGATCCCTGGTGAACGGGTTCTTCGCCGGGTTGCTCTCCTTCTCACTGACGGGGTTCTTCGCTTTGCAGCTGAAGCTCTTAAAGCACAGGATTTCCTCGGTGTTGTGAATGGTGATCGTCTTTTCGTTCTCTTCCCACGGTCCAGTGTCTCCTTTCTTCCAGAAGTACTGGACGGGTCCGGCATCGCTGAAGTCGCCTCCACATTCCAGCGTGCAGTTGAGAGAGGCCCAGGTGCACTCTGCAGGGGTCATAACTTCAACCATGACTGTTTGCAGATTCTTCACCCCCACCACTCTGAAACTCCCCGGGAGTTCTCGGCCGTTGATCTCCATATTGAAGGTCCCCTCATCTGCCTTCAACATGTTGGAGATGGTCAGAACCCCGGTGGTCAGGTCCACCTCTGATAGACCCTTAAAGTCGCCCAGATATTCCAGCGGAACCTTATCTTTGATCCATTCAGCCACGATGTTCCCGTTGTGCTTCCAGGTGAGGCTGGTGATCGGACCTGACACCTTGGGGTCTACAACCAGCGACCCGCCGATCTCAAAGTATTTAATCTCCTCCTGAGCTCCGACCTGCAGCACCAGCAGGAAGAGCAGCAGAGGACCATCAGACGGGATCTCCATGTTCTCAGTTCTGTGAAGCAATGACAGAGACAGGCTGAAAAACCCTAAAGAGCTCACAACCACACCCTCTCCATGCTTCCTGTTCTGCCTACTGACAGCAGATGTTCCCTTTAAGGCAAGGCAAGGCAAGGCAAGGCAAATTTATTTATATAGCACAATTCAGTACAAGGACAATGCAAAGTGCTTTACATGATTAAAATATAGCAAAATAAAACAGAATAAAAGCAAGTAGGAATAAAATGTAGATAGAAAATAGAACAAAAAGGTAGTGATTCAGTTAACTAGGACAGTTGAAGGCAATCCTAAACAAATGTGTTTTTAATCTTGATTTAAAGGAACTCAGGCTTTCAGCAATTTTACAGTTTTCTGGGAGTTTGTTCCAGATAAGTGGAGCATAGGAACTAAATGTTGCTTCTCCATGTCTGGTTCTGGTTCTGGTTCTGGTTCTGCAGAGCAGGCTGGAGCCAGAAGACCTGAGTGGTCTGGACGGTTGATGCCCTGATAACAAGTCTGTGATGTATTTAGGTGCTAATTCAGAACCGGGTCCATGTTCTCTACGTTCTTAGTCTTAGTGAGGACTTCAGAACCGGGTCCATGTTCTCTACGTTCTTAGTCTTAGTGAGGACTTCAGAACCGGGTCCATGTTCTCTACGTTCTTAGTCTTAGTGAGGACTTCAGAACCGCGTTCATGTTCTCTACGTTCTTAGTCTTGGTAGAAGGACTTCAGAACCGGGTCCATGTTCTCTACGTTCTTAGTCTTAGTGGAAGGACTTCAGAACCGGGTCCATGTTCTCTACGTTCTTAGTCTTAGTGAGGACTTCAGAACCGGGTCCATGTTCTCTACGTTCTTAGTCTTAGTGGAAGGACTTCAGAACCGGGTCCATGTTCTCTACATTCTTAGTCTTAGTGGAAGGACTTCAGAACCGGGTCCATGTTCTCTACGTTCTTAGTCTTAGTGAGGACTTCAGAACCGGGTCCATGTTCTCTACGTTCTTAGTCTTAGTGAGGACTTCAGAACCGGGTCCATGTTCTCTACGTTCTTAGTCTTAGTGAGGACTTCAGAACTGGGTCCATGTTCTCTACGTTCTTAGTCTTAGTGGAAGGACTTCAGAACCGGGTCCATGTTCTCTACGTTCTTAGTCTTAGTGAGGACTTCAGAATCGGGTCCATGTTCTCTACGTTCTTAGTCTTAGTGGAAGGACTTCAGAACCGGGTCCATGTTCTCTACATTCTTAGTCTTAGTGGAAGGACTTCAGAACCGGGTCCATGTTCTCTACGTTCTTAGTCTTAGTGAGGACTTCAGAACCGGGTCCATGTTCTCTACGTTCTTAGTCTTAGTGGAAGGACTTCAGAACCGGGTCCATGTTCTCTACGTTCTTAGTCTTAGTGGAAGGACCTCAGAACCGGGTCCATGTTCTCTACGTTCTTCCGCGCAACTGCAACAACAGACCGGAGCGACCCTGTTAACGAGCAGCTGAAAGAAGCATTTAGTCTGAATTTTAGACTCTGCTTTGTAATAATAATAACAATAATAATATAAAAAAGTTAACCATATGAATTATAAAATAACATGAATGACTGGGCTATGTTGCATGCTTGAGAGATAAAACTCCATGTCTAGACTTAGACTTAGACAACTTTATTTGTCATTCGGTATGCACAAAGTGCATACAGAACGAAATTTCGTTTCGTACAGCTTTTGTAGATCGCAGTAGAAGTTAAATTACAGTTTTAGGTGCAGCAGAGATTTAGAAGTAAACTGTAGATTTTAAATATACAGTATACAAACAATTGAAATCTAACAAAAAAGAGACATTATTTATGTACGGATTGGATTGTGCAAGGGCATTTGTGCATGAATGCATTTGTTTGTGCAATTTTAAGACCAGGAGTCCAATAGCATTTTTAATGCTATATGAGCTGCAATGATGCAAAAATGTGTAAAAAATGCAAATGTGTGAATATATGAGCTACAAAGATGCTAAAATGTGCAAAAAAATACAAATGTTGTGCAGAGTTTGGCAGTTCAACAGCAGTTTAACAGTCTGATGGCAGCAGGGAAAAAGCTTTTGCAGAACCTGGTGGACCTGCAGCGGATGCTGCGGAACCTCTTCCCAGAAGGCAGCAGGGAGAACAGTCCATTGTGGGGGTGTGAGGGGTCCCTGATGATGTTACGGGCTCGGGACACACAGCGCTGTGATGAGATCTCCTTAATGAAGGGGAGAGGAGCCCCGATGATCCCTTCTGCTGTCCTCACCACTCTCCTCACGTTCTTCCAGTCGGAGGCACTGCAGCCTCCACACCACACAGAGAGACAGCTGGTCAGAATGCTCTCTATGGTGCTTCTGTAGAAGGTCGTGAGGATGGGCGGGGGCAGGCGGGCTCTCCTCACCCTCCGCAGGAAGTACAGTCGCTTCTGTGCCCTCTTCACCAGTGACGTGGTATTCACAGACCAGCTGAGGTTCTCCGTTAATGGGCACCCCCAGGAACTTGGTCCTGCTGACCACCTCCACAGCTGAGTTGTTGATGAGCAGTGGAGCGTGGTGAGGCCGGTTCTTCCTGAAGTCGACGATGATCTCCTTCGTCTTCTCCACATTCAAGATCAGGCTGTTTTCTCTGCACCAGCCCACCAGCTGCTCCACCTCCTCTCTGTAGTCCTGGTCATTGTCATCTCTGATCAGGCCCACCACCGTTGTGTCGTCTGCAAACTTCACGATGTGATTGGTGGTGAACCTGGGGACGCAGTCATGAGTCATCAGAGTGAACATAATAGTCCAGTTAAATTACTTTATGTTTTATGAACATTATTGGTATTTTATATAATTCTAAAATCCCAGCTGCATGGAAAGGAGGATCAAAGAGACTTCTTACCTGATTAACTGAAAAGCAACGCCCCTATGGACAAATTCAAAGCAGGTGTGTCAAAAATATGTTTATCATAGAAATATTTGCATGTCTTACATAAACTATAAATGAACAATGCTGAGAACAAACTCTCCAAATCTCCACTGGAGCTGTACAGAGCGCTTTAACATTTAAAAATTCAACTTTTAAGGTAAAAATATCGAATTTATTTCTATACATGCAATTTATTTGCTTTAGAAATTACTAAGAATTATTTATTTCCATTACTTGCAGTTATTTAACATGTTTTGATTATAAAAACTATTTACAAGAGCATTTGGATATACTTGGTGTAATTAATCGTAGTCTGGGAACCTGATATTCAACTAAACATGGTGTGGTTAGTTTAAAAGGTTTATTGAAGAGTGTAATGATTGATAAGACAGACAGGGGAAGGTAGGACCAGCTGGTGATGGCAGGCAATGGCTGATCAGATGATGACAGAGACAGGCTGACCAGGTGATGATGACAGAGACAGATCTTAACCAGAGCAGAAGCTGGTGAGATTTCCAGAGGAGCACTGTATCCAAAAAGCAACAGACCAAAGCAGGAAGTTACCACAACTATCAGAATGATGAGCAGGGAGAGCACAGGAACACTGGATCAACAGGGGATAGAGAGCAGATTCAGGGAAACACATGCAGACAGTGAGTGAAGACGTTCTGGCCGGGAGTTCTAGAAGGAGACAGGTATAAGTAGGCAGAGTCACAAGTGGAATGACTTGGTGTTAATTAGTGGCAGCAGGTGACACTGTTATGGAGAGAGGAAATGGGAAGGATCAGTCAATCCAGAAACAAACAAGATCCCACATCATGACAACTTGGTGTATCACCATCTGTCATAACAAACTGTAAAGTAAACCCTAAAAAGTTTTTGGCATTTAGTTAGCTGACTTGATTGCATTGTTGGATCAAATTAAACTTAAAGTCTCTGTCTGTATTCTAAATGGAAAATAAAACAATCCAGAATTCCTTAAAAAAAACTGAAATATACTGTTAAACAACATTATTCATGTTTTTTTCCTGGATTAGCATTTATTTCTGTCAATAAATTCTTATATTTGAAGAGAAGTTTCAGAGTTTGCTGTTACAAAAATGTCAGTGCTTGAATCTTTCACCTTTTGTCCAAATATCAAAGCCAATTGAGCTGATATTTAGACAATACCTGACAGACCGTGAGTTATTCAATCAAATATTAAATAACTTAAAGTATGTAATTCAGTCCGCATCCTCATCATCATCATCCTTGTTATGCAATTTTGCCTATTTCATCATTAAAATTATTACAAATTATATTTGGATATTAGAAATAATAATATATTATTCTAATTAAAGGAAAAAATAACAAAACAAAAATCTAATGGTTGTGATCATGGGCTACTAGCCTTCAATGAATATAACAATTTGAATTATTAATCACTAATCATTAACCACAAGAACAGGAAATTCCCTCTATATATATTCATGTTCTTAACTCAGAAAGAGATGATATAGCAAATATTAGATACAAGTCGATCCCTGATATAAAAATAACCACAGACAACCACACTTTATGTAGTTCAAATTTATCAAACAATAATTCCTTCTTACAGCAATTATTCTGTTTGATGATACTACTTGGACACATTAAAACTACTAAAATAAACACAACACAAAGGAAAAATTAGCAAAATGGATTAATCGTGTAATTTTCAGTCTTATTCAAGCCTTAATTAAACATGATGTATGATGTAAACAGTATTTAAATGGATTTGAACTAAACAAAAAGTAGTTTAGAAACTACATTCGGACTCTGTAATTTTCTTTGGACTCCGTAATTTTCTCTGGTCCCCTGCCTGATCTGACCAGTGATGACATGTTTAGCCGCATGTCGTCATTCAACCGCTGGTTGTCTAGGTGGTGTCCAGAAAACGATGTGGGCTACATTGATAACTGGGAAATTTTCTGGGGCAAACCTGGTCTGATCAGGAGAGACGGTATTCATCCCACTTTGGATGGTGCAGCTCGTCTTTCTAGGAATCTGGCCGGATTTATTAGTCCTCCTAAATGCTGACAACCCAGGGTCCAGACCAGGAAGCAGAGCCGTAGTTTAACACACCTCTCTGCAGCTTCTGTACTGTTACCCACCCATTATCCTATTGAGACGGTGTCTTTCCCACGGCCAAAACTTAACAGATCAAAAACTGATCTAAAAGGAACAAATCATAAAAATCTAATACATATCCATACGGATCACTTTGAACCAAAAAATAAAATATTTAAATATGGTCTATTAAATATAAGGTCTCTCCCTCCAAAGACGTTGTTAGTTAATGAATTGATTTCTGATAATCCGATTGACTTTTTTTGTCTAACAGAAACCTGGCTACAAGAGAACTACGTTAGTATAAATGAGTCAACTCCCTCCAGTTATTCAAATTTCCACATTCCCAGATCTGTGGGAAGAGGGGAGGAGTAGCAACCATCTTTCAGTCTGATTTATTAATTAGTCCCAGGACAATTAATAATTACAGTTCTTTTAAACATTTAACCCTCAGTTTCCCTCATCCTCTCCCTCTGCATTCCCAGCATAAAACCTCTTCTGTTTATTGTTTTGTATCGTCCACCAGGCCCTTACACTCAGTTTTAGGATCAGTTGTCAGATTTCTTATCTGATTTGGTGTTAAATACTGACAAGGTTATTATAGTGGGTGATTTTAACATCCATGTTGACACCGAATGTGATAACCTTAGTGTAGCCTTTAAAACTATCCTAGATTCAATTGGTTTTATTCAAAATGTGCATAAACCGACGCACTCTTGGCTCCATACTTTAGACCTTGTGCTGACATATGGCATTGATTGTGAAGAATTAACAGTATTCTCTCACAACCCTGTTCTATCTGATCATTTTTAATAACATTTGAGTTTAATCTAACTGAGTTCTCCACCCCCAAAAGAGGGTTCCATTATAGTAGATCTTTATCGGATAATGCTGTATCAAAACTTAAAGAGTCTGTCCCCCTTTTAATATCCTCAGTATTGCAGAAATGCCCTGCAGATAGCAGCAATGTTGTTTCTTCCAATTCACAAATAGATGTCTTTGTTAATGGGATGACTTTGTCTTTGCGTTCTGCATTAGACAATGTAGCTCCCTTGAAAAAGAAGGTGATTATTCACAGGAAGCTGGCTCCCTGGTTTAATTCAGAGCTGCGTTCCTTGAAGCACAATGTTAGGAAATTGGAGAGAAAATGGCGCTCTACACACCAAGAGGAATCCTACCTAATCTAGAGGGACAGTCTATTGTTGTATAAAAAGACCCTTAGCAGAGTTAGAGCAGCATATTTTTCATCATTAATTGAGGAGAATAAGAATAATCCTAGATTTCTCTTTAGTACAGTTGCCAAACTTACACAGAGTCACAGCTCTGTTGATCCATCCATTCCCTTAGCTCTTAGTAGTTATGATTTTATGGGATTCTTCATAAATAAAATTGATGCCATTAAAAATAAAATAATTGGTATCCTCCCAAACATGATTACCTCATCCTCAGTAAGTGAGGCAGCGTTGGAGGAATCTTTAGAACCTGCGCAGTGTTTGAACTGTTTAGAAGCAGTAGAGCTTTCTGAGCTATCTAAAATTTTAGCTTCATCTAAACCTTCTACCTGTATGTTAGACCCAATCCCAACCAAGTTGTTTAAGGAGGTATCCCTTTGATCAGGGGTCCTATTTTAAACATGATTAATCTATCCTTAGTAAATGGATATGTACCACAGGCTTTTAAAGTAGCTGTTATTAAACCTTTACTTAAGAAACCTTCTCTTAATCAAGATGAGTTAGTAAATTACAGACCTATATCTAATCATCTTTTCTTATCTAAAATTCTTGAGAAAGTAGTTGCTAATCAACTATGTGAACATTTACAAAGTAATGACCTACTTGATGAGTTTCAGTCAGGCTTCAGAGCTCATCATAGCACTGAAACAGCTCTGGTGAAGGTCACTAATGATATTCTCATGGCCTCAGATAATGGACATGTGTCTATACTTGTCCTGTTAGATCTCAGTGCTGCATTTGATACAGTTGATCACAATATTCTCCTACAAAGACTTGAGCATACTGTAGGGATTAAGGGAAAAGCATTAGGCTGGTTTAAATCTTATCTGTCGGACAGATTCCAGTTTGTTCATGTTAATAATAAATCTTCCTCAAACTCTTGGGTCACTTGTGGAGTACCACAGGGTTCAGTCCTTGGACCAATTCTATTTACTATATATATGCTTCCGATTGGCAAAATTATCAGACAGCATGGGATTAATTTCCACTGTTATGCTGATGATACTCAGCTATATTTATCCATAAATCCTGATGAATCCAATCAGTTACTTCGACTGCAGTCATGTCTTGATGACATCAAAAGCTGGATGACTTTAAATTTCCTGCATTTAAATTCTGACAAGACAGAAGTTGTAATCTTTGGGCCAGAGTCCTCAAAAAATAAAGTTCTTAATCAATCACTTAATCCGGATGGCATTAACTTGGCCTCTGGTAATAAAGTTAAAAATCTTGGTTTTATTTTAGACCAAGACATGTCATTTAAATCCCATATTAAACAGGTTTCCAGAGTTTCCTTTTTCACCTCAGGAATATCGCCAAAATTAGAAACATTCTGTCCAGGCGTGATGCTGAAAAACTAGTCCATGCATTTGTTACTTCAAGGCTGGACTATTGTAATTCTTTACTATCAGGAAGTCCACAAAATGCAGTTCGAAGTCTTCACCTGATCCAAAATGCTGCAGCAAGAGTTCTGATGAAAATCAACAAGCGGGATCATATTTCTCCAATTTTAGCTTCCCTTCATTGGCTTCCTGTTAAATCAAGAATAGAATTTAAAATTCTTCTTCTAATGTATAAAGCCCTTAATAATCAAGCTCCATCATATATCAGAGCTCTGATTACCCCGTATGTTCCTAACAGAGCACTTCGCTCTCAGACTGCAGGTCTGCTGGTGGTTCCTAGAGTCTCTAAAAGTAGAATGGGAGGCAGATCCTTCAGCTATCAGGCTCCTCTCCTGTGGAACCAACTCCCAGTTTTGGTCCGTGAGGCAGACACCCTATCTATTTTTAAGACTAATGTTAAAACTTTCCTTTTTGACAAAGCTTATAGTTAGAGTGGCTCATTATACCCTGAGCTACCTCTATAGTTATGCTGCTATAGGCTTAGGCTACTGGAGGACATCAGGGTCTATTTTTCTCACTCTACTGATTTCTACTGTTCTCCAGTCTACTGTTCTCCAGTTTTGCATTGTATTACATTGAAATGACTGTCGTCATTTCAGCTTTTAACTTTTTGTTCTCTCTTTGTCTTCATAGTAGGCACACCTGGTCTGACGTTCTGTTAACTGTGACATCATCCAAGGAAGACCGATTACCCGCTATTATCATCTAATGTAGAACAGATTACTAGATCAATGTGTGCTTCTGTGCTTTTCTGTTTCTCTTGTTGTGTCTCTGCTCTGTCTTCTGTAACCCCAGTCGGTCGAGGCAGATGACCGTTCATACTGAGCCCGGTTCTGCTGGAGGTTTTTCCTTCCCGCTAATGGGTGGTTTTTCTTTCCACTGTCGCTTTATGCTTGCTCAGTATGAGGGATTGCAGCAAAGCCATGTACAATGCAGACGACTCTCCCTGTAGCTCTACGGTTCTCCAGGAGTGAATGCTGCTTGTCGGGACTTTGAAGCAATCAACTGGTTCCCTTATATAGGAAATTTTTGACCAATCTGTATAATATGATTGACTTTGATTTTGTAAAGTGCCTTGAGATCACATGTTTCATGAATTAGAGCTATATAAATAAAATTGAATTGAATTGAATGATTAACACAACCATCACCACTCATGTTTTCAGGTGCCACTGTCTTCAAAGTTCTGGTTCAACTCTGAAGGATGGAAGAGATGAACAACAACACGACGTCTTTGGAAAGCATGTTCAGTTCCTGCTACAACTTCACAGACCATAACAACTCAGTTCTAAACTGCCTACATTTCCCTGGTTATTTCCCTGAGTTTGATTCATTTTACCAAAACATAAAAATGATGGACTGGATCACTATGGGCATTGGACTTCCTTTGACTGTAATAGTGATAGTTGCAGTTTTTCTACAGGTGAGACAAAAAAATGTAAATGTAATCTGTTCAGTCTTTTCCTGTGATTCTGTGTCTCTGCTGACTGCTTACATCACACTCTGCTCCTGGTGCTGCTCTAACAATCATCTCCTGATGTCCTCCACCTGGGACTGCTCTAATTTTTAGCGCTGCCACACCTGGTGGTTGATCTATATGTAATGTTCTGTTGTGGTTTAGGTTATTTTCAGTTAGTCAACTTTTCTGTTTTAGGATTTATTTCTGTGTTGTGTTGTTTTTGATTTGTGCTTAGTCTGTTTGTAGTCACCTGGTCTTAGTTATTATTCATGTCAGCTCGTGTGCATTAGTCTTGGTCTTACTTTCTTTATTAGTCTGTATGTTCCTTCTATTGCTTTCACCTGTTTTGGTTAATTGGTCCCGCCCTGCTCACCTGTTCCATCCTCCTATTTAAGCCTGCCTTAGTTGTTTGTTTGTTGCCGGAACGTCTTGTGTTTATCCCTCTCGCCAGCCTGCGGTAAGCTCTTCCCAGCCTTTGATTATTTTTGTGTTCTACCTGCCCGTCTGCCAGTCTGTGCCTGTTCTGTTCATTGCCTTTCAGTTTTTTGAGTCAGCCTTTTTGACACCTGGACTTTGTTAATAAACCCCTTTTTTAAAATACAGCTCCGTGTCCTGCTCACATTTGGGTTCAACATTAGCAAATTCATTACACTATAGGGCATTTCTCAAACAATTCAGATTAGCTCCACCACCTTTTTGTTGCTAGATAGACCTGCACAAATGGATCATATAAAACATCCCTTGTGGTCAAATAAACCCTGAATAAAGTTACCTCTGAACTGTAAAGTCCTCCCACTTAAACACTCTTATCCAGCGATGACATTTCTCTGTATTCTTTCAGGGTTTAGTAAAGGGAATGAAATAAACTCCTGTCATATGGTCACCATGGTAACATGGAGAGTCACTCCAGCAGACACTGAAGCAGCAGAGTTTCATTGTTACATTTATATTTGATGATGCAATATTCAGGACAGAGCTGTCTGCTTCACCTCTACACAGCTTGTCCAACAGTGACACAGGCAGAATCAGAATCAGAAATACTTTAATAATCCCAGAGGGAAATTACTGTTTTAGGACAACCGCCATCACATCCATCACAAACATTTTAGGGTGAGACGATTTACTGAGGCTGCCAAGGACAAAGGGCGCTGCCATTACTCTGTGGAAAGATAGAGGCCACAATAGGAAAAATGAGGAAAAAACACGTTTCAAACTTTATCCTAATAACAGGATACAGTTTGAGATACCAAAAACCTCTGGCACGAGAAGCACAAATATGACGAGACACGTAAAAGCAGAAAGGTTAACATTGGAGACTAGTCACCTGTACGTTCTTCTGTTTTTGTGAGCATCAGTTATGTGTGTCTGTTTGGGTGAAGTGATTATATTTCCGTGAACACTCTCCCGAGGCCATTGTCCTTGATGTTATCAGCCGGCCAACAGTTCAGAAAGCATCCGCAGATGTCAGCGGGGGGAGGAGGGAGCAGGGGAGAGTTCTGAGCATTCTCAGCCATTACAAACCAGGAGTGACTAGATAGGGAAGGCACACTGCCTGTTCTAAATTTAGCAATTTGACGTCATTTGAGGAATGCCCCATTTATACCTGTCTCCTCCAGAGTCCAGGTGCCAGATTATTGATTACCTTGTGTGAGTAGACCTTCCATCGTTCCTAGACTGCCTTCCTGTCAGTGACTCTGGTCGTTTGTGGATTCCTGCCTGTTTCCTTGTCACTGTCAGACTCTCCTGTTGGTTCTCAGTTTCTGGACATCGACCTGTAGACGTTTCCTGACTCTGCCTCTCTTCCAAGCCCTCTTGTACATCTCCCTCTGTGTTGCCCTGTGGGTCAAGACCTTCAACTGGACATTGTACCAAGTCTGTTGGATTCCCCTCTGATACCTTTGCCTGCCTCTGAATTCCTGTGTATAACCCTGGACTGTCACCAGACCTCTTTCCCAGCAACAAGTCTTGTTTGGGACTCAAGGTCTGTGTGTATAGGGACAAACAAAGATCCTCCTGGGACCACTGCTTGGATTCTGTGCCACTCTCTGGATTCAAGGAAGAAAGTGGCTTTCGTACAGTGCTCCACTGTTTAAATTACAGCCATCAACATGTCCCTCTACCATCCAGTGGTTCCTGAGCCCATTCCAGAAGTTTCCCACTCCAGCTACACCTGTTGTTTAATAAATCTTTTAAATCTGCTCTTTGTGTCTGGTTGAATTATCAGGTCCAACACACAATAACAATGTTCAGCAACAATGAATGAGCTTGTTGACTTTGTGTTTGCTCTTTAAATAATGGTTCTCTCTCATTTCAGGTGTAAGTTTACCTTTTCTTACCTCTAGAAATGACTGAAATATTTGAAACAGGAAACATTTTACGCGTTAATAATATTCTGGTGTCATTAGTTACTTTTTTCTCTGTTGTCTTTGTTGCAGGTGAAAAAGGATCAGGGTGTCCCAGTCTACGTCATCAACCTTCTCTTCACTGATCTCGTTCAGTTCTGTGGCAGAATTATAGATTTATTCATGCCTCTTATCGGCTATGTCATCATGTCTTTTGGTTTATTAGCCAGTGTTGGATTCATGGTCTGTATCTCCTTAGAAAGGTAACTATGTGTTTCCCTTTAAGCTTCTCTATTGTCTTATATAATCCCGTTAGTCAGTACCTTTAGTCTCCATGGACTAAACAGCTCCATGTGTTATTACAGGTATTTGATCATCGCCAAACCACTGTGGTACAGATTCAGGAGAAACATCAAGACCTACGTGGTGGTCTGTGTTGTGGTCTGGACTCTTCCTCTTCCAGCTCTGCTAACTGTGAATCTGACTATTGATGTTACTCAAATTGTTCAAATTATCCTACCTAGTTTGCTCCTCCTGCCCTTTCCCTTCTTCATCTTCTTCTTGGTTGGGACTATTAAAGCTCTGTCTGGAGCCCTCAGTGTCCCAGCAGAAGAAAAAAGACGAATCATAGCCATTCAGGTTGTGGTGCTGCTAATTTACACTCTGCTTTTCCTGCCCATGATTCTCTCTTTCCTGTTTTTTGAAATCATTTCACTTCCTCTTATGCTGGTTCCAGTTTGTACGTTTTTTAGTCCCCTTGTAGACCCAACTCTGTATTTCTTGAGTCGGAAAAGCTTCCTGGATAAGTTTCTGGCTTCACTCTGTTCTTGTAAAGCATCAGACAATCAGGAGATGAGCAGCAAGGATACTGAAAGCACGACTGCTCCACATACTGAGACTGTTTAGGGTTTAATATCTGGAGCCTCCACAACAATCTACTGTAGCTACTTTTTTGGAGGCCTAGCAACATAGATTTATAAGACTTCTGTTTTTAAAAGTTTCATTGAAATAATTTTTTGAGAAAACATCTACTAAAAATCAAATGTGAGCAACCAGCTGCTGAAAAACAATTTGCTTCATTCACTGACCATTTATTTCATTTTTCTGCAGTGATTCACATTCATTCTGGTGGTGGTTTTCTAATATATTTATGTGGTTTGTTTCTTCTGTGTGTAAATAGTTCCATAGATTCTTGTTATCTTAATAGCCTTAGTTAAGTTTAACTAGCCTAGTAGAGAGGATTTGTTGATTGAAATATAGTCTTAATTCAGATAAACAGCATTCTATAGTGATGTTCTCTAGAATTTAATTTTTATTTCTGTTAATAAATTCTTAAACTTGAAGAGAAGTTGTCACTCCTTTATTCTACATGTGTGCAGAGTTTGCTGATAAAATTGCCAGTACTTGATTCATTCCTTTCAAGTATTCTCCTGATATCAGCTGTTTGGACTGATTTTCACCAGACAATACCTAACAGAGAATTATTTATTAAACATTAAATATATAATTTCAATTATAATTTAAATTATAATTTAAAACTGTTAGGATGACCCTGTATATAAAATGTGCACATTTGCTGTTTGTTTTACACTATGTTCATTAATACAAAAAACATTTTCTTCGCTTTTGCAGAACTTCTGCTAGCAAAACCACCTTTTTATCTTTATTTTAAATAATAATTAGTATTATCTCTAAGCAAAAGTTTAATAGTATCTGTCCATCCATTTTCCAACACATCTATCCCTTGTGGGGTCCTGAGGGGTTGCTGGTGCCAATCTCCAGCTGTGAGTGGGTGAGAGGGTTCACCCTGGACAGGTCACCAGTCTATCACAGGTTCAATAACATAGGTTCTCTATTTACTACAGACCCTTTTGTGGATCCTGGGTGTCAGGAGAGATTATGTGAAGGATGTGATCTTCTTTCTTTGAGGGCGGACCAAATCTGTTTAGCTTGTCTTGTCCACAGGGGACCCAATCATTGAAGATCAGCCTCAACACATCTTGATGCTTTTATTCACCAGTGAGAAGCGATCCGTGCAAGGAGATGGCATCACACAAGCAAATTAGATGACCATTTAGGCTACTGACATCATGTTCAATACTTTCTTACCTATATATATATTCTTTGCAAATGTCTCCACTTTTATTCATGATTACTGTCATCCTGTCATTTATTTATCCTTAATAAAATTACATTAGGAGAGCCACGCCATTAACCCACCGGGGTGTGATAGCTAATTAATTTCCCTCTATGGTGATGATCAAGTTTATTTTATCTACACACTATAATTATACAATTGTTATAGAAATTTATGAGCTCATTTCCTCCACTATTCAGGAAGTGGATCAGCCAATCAGCTTTCTCTGTTCAGGGATTAACCAATCAGATCTCTCTGTTTCCACCATCTTCCTGTTTAGGAAACTGAGCCTTGCTAAAAGTCCCCCTCTTTACTCCTAACCTTTTTCTTACTTTAGGAGCTCTCTGAATTTCTCAGATGCTTTATTTTTCACGAGGTAGAATTAGAAGAAAAATCTTAAAATTCGGAAAATTCTAAGATTTTTGTAAAATGACTGTTAAGGAGGTTCAAAGGTAATAGACTGGCTTCTCTGATCTGTAATCACGAGGTGTGCGTCTGTCCCCAGCTACAGTATGCAGCCTTTAAAACAGCCACCCCCAAATTTGTCCTAGCAAATTTGTCGTATTTCTAACATTTTCTAAACAGTTTTGTTACATTAACACTATTTCTATGGGCATCGATGGAGCCACTTGTCCTCTAAACACATCTCCATTGCACATAGATTCTAACATGTTAATCTCCATCACCAGACAATCTATAACACCAGTCAGAATCTACATTATTATTATTTTTCTTTTTTTTCTTTGGTTTTTAGTGTTTATTTTATCAAAGACGGATCAGAAGGGAACCTGAATCCAAGCGTGGCCGTTAGTTGACTCAAGCAAGTAGATCTGAAAACACTGAAAGGCCATATTTGGCCTTTTCAGGTTGAAAATGTATTACAGATTGGACCAAGTTAAATAAAACTTCTCGTAAAGTACGATGAACAATATGTAAACCCTTATGACGCACAAAATCACTGACTTTAACCAATACATTTTTAAGATATGAAATTCCTTAAATGTCCTGAGGAGGTTCAATTCAATCCAATTTTATTTATATAGCGCCAATTCATGAAACATGTCATCTCAAGGCACTTTACAAAGTCAAATTCAATCAGTTTATACAGATTGGTCAAAATATTTCCTATATAAGGAAACCAGTTGATTGCATCAAAGTCCCGACAAGCAGCATTCACTCCTGGGGAACCGTAGAGCCACAGGGAGAGTCGTCTGCATTGTCCATGGCTTTGCAGCAATCCCTCATACTGAGCAAGCATGAAGCGACAGTGGAAAGAAAAACCACCCATTAGCGGGAAGGAAAAACCTCCAGCAGAACCGGGCTCAGTATGAACGGTCATCTGCCTCGACCGACTGGGGTTACAGAAGACAGAGCAGAGACACAACAAGAGAGACAAAAAAGCACAGAAGCACACATTGATCTAGTAATCTGTTCTACATTAGATGGTAGTAGCGGGTGAGCCGTCTTCTCTGGATGATGTCACAGTTAACAGAACGCCAGATCAGGTGTACCTACTATGAAGAAAAAGAGAGAGAACAGAAAGTTAAAGCAGAAATGATGACAAGCAATGCATAATAGAAGAACAGTAGAACTCTATAGAGTGAGAAAAATAGGCCCTGATGTCCTCCAGTAGCCTAAGCCTATAGCAGCATAACTATAGAGGTAGCTCAGGGTAACATGAGCCACTCTAACTAGAAGCTTTGTCAAAAAGGAAAGTTTTAAGATTAGTCTTAAAAGTAGACGGGGTGTCTGCCTCACAGACCAAAACTGGGAGTTGGTTCCACAGGAGAGGAGCCTGATAGCTAAAGGATCTTCCTCCCATTCTACTTTTAGAGACTCTAGGAACCACCAGCAGACCTGCAGTCTGAGAGTGAAGTGCTCTGTTAGGAACATACGGGGTAATCAGAGCTCTGATATATGATGGAGCTTGATTATTAAGGGCTTTATACGTTAGAAGGAGAATTTTAAATTCTATTCTTGATTTAACAGGAAGCCAATGAAGGGAAGCTAAAAAATCAGAGCTCTGATCTGTTTTCCAATTACGCACTGTTTAAAGTTATGTAATGTTTCATAAATAACCCTCTGTCTGTTAAGTATTGTCTGGTGATGATCAGCTCTTAAGCTGATATCAAGACAACGGTTGAAAGGGATGAATTCGAGCACTAGCGATCTTTTAACAGCAAACCCTGCACACACATAGAATAAAGGAGTGACAACTTCTTTCAAGTTAAAGAATTTAATAACAGAAATAAAATGAACATCCAGAGAACATCTCTATGTAATGCTGTTTATCTGAATTAACACAATATTTCGATTAACAAATCCTCTCTACTAGGCTAATGAAACTTAACTAAACTACAAAGCAAAATGAAGATAAAAAGAAGCTAAGCTAAGGAACTATTTACATGCAAAGCAAACAAAAGACAAAACAAAAGTGGTTGATCATAATCAGAATGTCATACTCTGTGGTCTAGGTGCAGGCCTGTTTTCCCTTCTCTTTCTCCTCTGCAGGGCTGGACGGGCAGGTGTGATACATCAGAGCTGATTACCACCCTTTATAAGGAGCTGGAACCAGGAGGAGGGCGTCAGTTTGTTTGCGCTCCTGCGTGGTAACAGACCAAACCCTTGTGATATCTCATTATTTCCTGAAAACCTTAACTAACCTTGTTCCTGTTACCTCTTTGCTCCAGAAACCCGTTCATCCGTTCTCAGCCTGGAAACCTTGTTCATGTTATCGGGAGCCAGTCTGGACCAGTTCACAAGACCCAAGCTGAACCTTCGGGACCCAGTTAGCCCTCCTGCCTGCGCTCACCTGCCTGTCCACCCTCCAGTCAGTAACAACACCGAGAAGGGACCAGGAATTGCACCGACAACCCGAACGTCTGTACAGCACCTCCCCTCTGGACAAAACACAAGCCACCGCCTCAGTTATTTCTCATCTTCACTCCAAACCAAGCTCTGGTTGTTCACCACGCTCTCCATCTTTCCGGCAGAACCCGCAAGACCTTCAACCAGCAGGAAGAACCATCTATTCCCAACCATTCAATAAACCTTTCAAAATCTACTTTGCTTCAGTCATTGCGTTCCTCAGAGTCACATTTAAATAAATATGACACAGAATACTTCAGTGAATCCTGGTTCACTGCAGATCTGATTCCAAAAGCATGGAATGAAGTTAAAAACATTTGGCATGTGTTTCAATCCATTCACAATGCAAAGCCTAACTTAAACAGAACATTAAGATAAGATAATCTTTATTGATCTCACAATGGAGAAATTCACTTGTCCCATCGGCTCAATAGTCAAAAGTCAGAAGAAGGAGTTAAACACAGTTATACAGCTATTTACAATTCTATACAATCCTATGTATAAATAAGTTATTGCACATATGTTATTATACACTTTATACATGGTTATTGCACAGGCATATTGCACAGGTTATAGCACCTTGTATAAATAGCTTATTGCACATAAATTATTACGGTTATTGTTGCAGCTATGGTGCATGGTTGCAGTAATTGCTATAATGGTTACAATTATAAAGCAGCGAAGTATGATCAGGAAGCAGCAGGAATGAATGGCCTTTATGTTGCCAATAGCACATTATTGCACATAGTTACTGCATAACACTTATTACACTCTAAAAAATAATGTAATGGGTTTACTTAAAAAGGTATGTTTACTTTTTGCATAGATCTTTTTAAGTTGTCCCAACTTCATTGTTTATTGAGTAATCGCTACTAGTCCAGCATAACAACACCAACTTAAATGGCCACATAAATACAAAGCTATCTCAAGTTGAATCTACTTGTTTTTTTGTATACATTACTGAACTGTCACATTGATTGTATGTGATTTATGTTCATGGCACAACAAAAAATTAAGTACAATGACCATGTGTTTTTTAATCAATATTCCTTAAAATTTTGTTATCTCATCATTCTTTTTTATGTTGTTGTAAATGTATACGTAAACATTTTTTACTCAAAAATGTCCATGCAAAAAGTAAACATATTAATTATAGTATATGCAACTAATTTTGCTCAAGTTGGGGGAAATAATAAACAAGAACCATATTTCACAATTAAAACAGTTTATTTTATGAACATTTTGTACAAATTAAGTGCAAATATCTTAATAACAGCACCTTCAAAAACCTGCCATTGATAATTCTCTCATTTCGGAGCTTTTTAACATTCATTTCCATTTTTTAATGATCTTTCTGTTGCAATTTTGGTCAATATTTTATGTGTTGGTGTGTATTTCTTTGCTGTATGTGTAGTGTGTATGTAGTGTGTCACAGTAAGCAGTGTGTGCAGTATGTACAGTATGTTATGTGTGTATTTAGGGTTATTATGTGTTTACAGTGTAGTGTTAGCAGCTCTAAACAAGTTGAGTCAGTGACTTTAATCAACTGTCACTCTTACAAAACTGATGAACTATGCCCTTAATTTGGATGGATAACCATAAAGGCAAATTAACTTTCTGGATCAGCTGAAAACAATATTCCAGCTCTCAGACATGACTTGAATAACATGAACAGCAATCAGATGTGGGTTGAAAGACATTACACTGCATAAACTTGGAACAGCAACTTGAACAGCAAGTCCATCATAGCACAAATGAGGTAATCATTTTTGATTTTCAGCTAAGGGGCTCAAAGGGGTTTCCTTGCAGCTTTTGCCTTAGAGATGTGACTTTTGGGCTGCATTTGTGACTATGTAATCTAAGGAACATCTTCTGAAATACCTCAAAAGTGTACTTCAGCTCTTGTGGGTAGCTTAGATTGAGGGCATAGATGAGGCCCGTCAGCAAAGCACAGGCCCTTGGCACATCTAACCCTTGCAGGACTTCTGTGCCCTCTAAGAAGATGGTTGTGCTTGCTGGATCAGATGCTGTAGTACCTTTGGTGACGAGGATCTTCATCACCCGACTATTAAGATCTCTAGTTTGGCTCTCAGGATCCTGAAAGCAAGAATATCAGAAACAAATATCAGTATCAGGATATCATTGAGCTGGCATACTCAATTCTCTACATAATTATTAACATAAAATGTCCTGTGATGTCCTGTTATCTATTGACTGCCAGTCAGAATTTCTGCGATGTAACCTATATGTACAAACAATGTCCTGTTGATGGTGCCCACCACCACAGCCGTGAATAACAGATTCTGGTTTTGCACTTGTTCCTTGTTTTAACATGGTGAAAGGCAAATGTATGGAAGAGTATTAGGGCCACTGGAAGACAAAATTCTGACATTTTTCTGTAATTAATTAAAACATGGAAGTACTCTCAATTTTTATATTTCTAGTGGCTGTAATACTTTTCTGTACAAATGTTGCAAAAGTTCCCTGGAAACATGAATAATTTTTATTAAGGACGTGCAAAGAAAAGTTAGGTACTAAAAGTTACTTTATCCCTTTTGATCACTAATGCTGAACAAGCAGCAGCAAAAAGAAACAAGGACAGGATAGGTAGAGACAGATACTGGTGAGAGATTCACAAAGACAGTATGAAAGGAAAGTTCCATTTCGCTTTAACTTCAAGGTGTTGAAGGGGGATTCACTTTCACCTACCACATATTCAAAAAGACTGTCCTCATTTTCCCCAAGGCAGAGCACTAAGCAGCGAATGGCAACCTCTCTGCGAGTTTCAACTGTGTTGATCTGATGGAGAATTCAAAGAAAAAAGGTCAAGCAGGTGCTTTTTAAATATTTTTTACAAGAGTTAGTTTTTATTATATCCTATTGTAAATACCATATCAAGCACCTTCAGAAGTTCCATGATTTTCTGGATCTTATATTTGGCAGCCCCTCCTCTTGACATCACCAATGGCATCAATCTGGGTATACAATGGTCCAGAGGCGAAAGTACCATAAATGTTCGTTTTGAAATTGCAATTTTCAAAAACACAGATGATAGTTTCATGTTTTTTTTAAATGACGGCCAATATGCTTAAAGTACTCCCTCTCTGTGGTGATGGAGCTTAGGGTACAACATGGACATTTAAAAGACAAGACATCATTCACATTTGCTGTTTGATAAGATGCATGACTTCTTGTCATGTGTGATTTAAGGCTGGCCCATGTTTTGAAAGAACAATAGCATTCCCAATAGAGACAAGGCAGAAATTGCCCACAATGCACATGTCGTAGTTTTAGTGTTTTAATAGCTCAGTCTTTCTGGGAGTTTCATATTTACACATTTTACAGCTCCAGTTCATTGTGAACAGGAATCGGTGAAAACGTTCTAAATACTGCTAAACAATAAACCAGTAAAAATAAATCAATCTACAATCAATAGCAGTAGCTAGCGAGCTACTGAAATGGCTACCGGAAGGCTTACCCGGGCAACCACGTAGTCGGTTAATGGTCCTCCAGCAATAATTCTGATCCCGACAGAGAACTTGTCAGATGTTCCAAAGCACAAAAGATGAAATTCCAAAGCAGATAGTAGCTCTGTGCAAAGAAGACATGAGTGCGTCGACTTTCCAAACAGGCTGCACGTGGAGTCTCGTCTGCTGCTTGAGTGGCCTCACCCAGGTTTAAAAATATTATTTGAGCTGAAACAACTTAAAATTTGAGACAAGTTGAGCTGTTGCATTGTCATGCATTCAAATTACACAGGAAAATGAGTATGGCTATTTTCATATTTTTCAAGTTGGTTTACCTAGATTAATCAAGCTGGTTACTTAGTTTAACAAATAAATGCTGCAAACTTAAATGTTTATATTAAAATTGTGTATTTATTTAAGCTGAATTTACTACCCCCATGCTTGATTTTTTAGAGTGTACAATAATTGTCACAGTTATACAGTTATACGTATAATCCAGAGATTGAATTCACATGAGTTGCATATTATTGTATGTTAGTTATTGCACGTGACTTATTACAGTTATGGTTACAGTTACAATGCAGCATTGTATAATCTGGCAGCAGCAGGAATGAATGACCTGCAGTAGCGCTCCTTTTTACAGACAGGATGTCTAAGTCTTGCACTAAAGGAGCTGCTCAGCTCCTCTACAGTCTGGTGCAGGGGGTGGAAGGTGTTGTCCATGATGGATGTGAACTTGGACAACACCCTCCTCTCAGCCACTTCCTCCACAGAGTCCAGAGAGCAGCCTAGGACAGAAGTGGCCTTCCTCACCAGCTTATTCAGCATCTTTCTGTCCCGCTCTGTGCTGCCAGGAGCCCAGCAGACGACAGCATAGAAGAGAGCTGAGGCCACCACAGAGTCATAGAAGGTCTTAAGCAGAGGCCGGCTCACTCCAAAGGACCTCAGCCTCCTCAGGAGGTGGAGCCGGCTCTGGCCCTTCTTATACAGAGCGTCGGTGTTATGAGTCCAGTCCAGTTTATTGTTGACGTGAACACCCAGGTATTTGAAACTCTCCACAGTTTCTATGTCCTGCCCCTGGATGTTCACAGGTGAGTGTGGTGGGGGTCTTCTCCTGAAGTCGATCACCATCTCCTTGGTCTTACTGGTGTTTAAGCACAGATGGTTCTTCTCACACCAGTCCACAAAGTCCATGATGACTGACCGGTACTCCAGCTCGTTCCCCTCAGACACACAGCCCACAATGGCCGAGTCATCAGAGAACTTCTGAAGGTGGCAGCTGTCCGTGTTGTAGGTGAAGTCCGAGGTGTAAAGGGTGAAGAGAAACGGAGACAGAACGGTGCCCTGGGGGGCCCCGGTGCTGCAGAGTGCCACCTCTGACTGACAGCCGTGCAGCCGCACGTACTGAGGGCGGTCAGTGAGGTAGTCCATGGTCCAGTCAGCTAGATGTTTGTCCACCCCAGCGTCCTCCAGCTTCTCCCTCAGCAGCACCGGTCTGATGGTGTTGAAAGCGCTGGAGAAGTCAAAGAACATGACTCTCACAGCGCTCCCGGTGGTCTCCAGGTGGGTGAGCGCCCACTGCAGCAGGTAGATGATGGCGTCCTCTACTCCGATGTTGGGCTGGTAGGCAAACTGCAGCGGGTCCAGGGTGGGGCTCACCACAGTGCGCAGGTGAGCTAGGATGAGGCGCTCCATGGTCTTCATCAGAGGATGAGGCGCTCCATGGTCTTCATCAGGTGGGAGGTCAGGGAGACTGGTCTGAAGTGGGCCGGTTCCCTGGCGTGCGGTGTTTTGGGAACCGGTACCACACAGGAGGTCTTCCACAGGGTGGGCACCACCCCCAGGCTGAGGCTCAGGTTGTAGATGTAGCTGAGGACCTCACAGAGCTCATCTGCACAGGCCCTCAGCAGCCTGGGGGGGATGCCGTCCGGTCCTGAGGCTTTCCTTTGTTTCAGCCTCGTCAGCTGTCCTCTCACCTGCATTGGTGTGACTGTGAGGGGGGAGGAAGGTAGGGCTGAGGGTGCAGAAGGCTCTGGTGTTGGTGAGGGTGACAGCAGGGGGGGGGGGGGGGGGGTGGGGGGGGGGGTAGGTCTCTGGATGGCTGGTCGTTGGAGTCATGTGGAGAGTTTAGGGCAGGGGTCCGGCGTTAGGGGACTCAAAATGGGTGCAGAACCTGTTTAGCTCATCTGCAGTCTTGGTGTCTCCGTCTGCAGCCCTGCTGGTCCTCTGCCCAAAGCCAGACATGTTCTTCAGACCTCTCCACACATCTCTGACATTGTTCTTCGCCAGCTGCTCCTCCATCTTCTTCCCATAATCCTTCTTTGCTGCCCTGATCTTCCACTGGAGCTCCAGCTGGACTCTACGCTGTTCATCTCTGTCCCCTGAGTAGAAAGCCCTCTTCTATTATTTTGAGTAAATAATATTCTAAAGACTGATTTGCTCAGTAAAATCGTTCAAACCCTATGGCCGATCTTTATGCCCTTAAACCGACATTAAAGTTCAAATAGAAAGGAGTGCGTCCAGAGCAGTTTTATCGTGTATGATGGTAGATTATCGTTTTTGTCTCTATGTGGCTGGTCGAAATTGCGCTAAAAATGCTCCAAGTAATAAAAATCGAGAGAATTTTACAGTATTCTGGGCGCCTGCAGCGATCCCCGAGTCCAGGGAGAGCAGTCATGTGACGAAAACAGCTGTGACGTCACACTGGTCAACCATCCTCGAGCGGCTGTCAAGAACAACTACTTCACGCATTGTTAAGTACTCTGAAAGTATCGGTAAAAAGTCATTACAATGGTCTATTGTACTGCTGCCAATTGTAGGAGTGGCTCTGGATCGGGAAAAGGAATGTTTAATTATCTGAAGAACCCGGTTTTGCGTCAAATTTGAATCCGGAAAGTAAATAGATTAGACAAACATCAACCGGACAATCTGTGGCATCCAAGCCGATACAGCAAACTGTGTGCTGATCACTTCACGGCAGATTCTTTTGTCATCAATCCTGCTCTCGCAGCATCAGTCGGATTCAATTTACCAAAGTTACAGCTTAAGTCAGGTGCCATCCCTACCCTGAAAATGGGGCACCTCGAGCCCACGGACACGGTGAAAAAACGTTGAACGTCGGCCAA
This sequence comes from Fundulus heteroclitus, assembly GCF_011125445.2. Classification (NCBI taxonomy): domain Eukaryota; kingdom Metazoa; phylum Chordata; class Actinopteri; order Cyprinodontiformes; family Fundulidae; genus Fundulus; species Fundulus heteroclitus. The sequence continues at coordinate 4,717,645 of NC_046382.1, read as the reverse complement.
TGAAAAACGTCAACGAGCTGAGGTAAACATTAAAATATATAAATTTTAAAATTTAAAATATATAAAAATTAAATATATTAACATTAATGTAGCTACCAAACATGAATTTGTTGAAGCTTTACCTTTCAATCAAGTCTCTACACCTGCTTTTCCATGCTAGAGAGAAAGAGGGGGTTGCTAGCAGGTTGCTAGTTCATCCCAGTGACAATTGCACACAAACACAATTAAGATTCCGTTTATTTGGACTATGGGAAGAATCAGGAGTAGCTGATTTATTTTTATTCTTTTTATTTTTTTGTTCTCCAGTTCTCCAGTTTTCTTTAATGTGACATTGCTGGTCAAGGACTCTAGGGCCTTCTTCAGGGGCTCGAGGTCCACAGACAGTTTCTACAGAAACAGAGGGATTAGATGTCAATTCATGTTGGCACTGCTAAATAAAGACAAACTTTTAAAACCAAATCCTTTGCAAAAGTAAACCAATTCAATCCGCATTTTAGAAGTGAGGACATTTATAATAAGACATCAAAGACATTTTTAATTCAATATCTGCTTATATAGCTGCCCCCATGCATTTGTCCTTATTTTTGTACACAAATAATTGTATATTCTTTACAAATATCAAGCCTTTGACTTGAAAATTTTAAGATAAAAATTGACTGAATTGATAAAAAATTAAATAGCTAAACAGCCCCTGCCTACAACTTTGCCTTATTAATTGTATGAAGTTTAGTCTACATGCCCATGTAGGATTTATTATAGTATAGGCCTAGATATGTAGGTGAGGTAGGCCTTCAAGGACAGTGCTCTGTTAGGAACATACGGGGTAATCAGAGCTCTGATATATGATGGAGCTTGATTATTAAGGGCTTTATACGTTAGAAGGAGAATTTTAAATTCTATTCTTGATTTAACAGGAAGCCAATGAAGGGAAGCTAAAATTGGAGAAATATGATCCCTCTGGTTGATTTTCATCAGAACTCTTGCTGCAGCATTTTATAAGTAGGCTACTGTTGGACATACATTAAATACGTTGAACTGTTTACATGCATGAAATGCTCAGGCATAAATTACAATACAGTGGACAAGAATATCTGGTTGATGATGAATTCTTGCAGTAAAGACAGCATCAATCGTGATAAAGACATTAATTGCATTCTGCTGTGTGTTGTGCTGGTCCATCTAGACAGGGTGACTTATTGGACTGTGAACAGTGAACTGCGCCATGAACCTCCTGGACATCACCAAACGCCCCATGAAGTCAACTTCTCTGAGCCATGAAACATCATCGAAACCAAAGAGACTGAAAGAGGAAATACGAGGACTGTGATTAATTACTCTGGTTGTGCTATTATTACACACCGTTTAAAGTTATCTAATGTTTAATAAATAACTCTGTCTGTCGGGTATTGTTGGGTGAATATCAGCCCAAACAGCTGATATCAGGACAATGGTTGAAAGGATTGATTCGAGCACTGGCGTGTCACAGTTATGGTTCTGTTTTAGTTTGGTTTTGGACTTATGATGACCTTTTCTGTTTACCCTGTCACTATTCAGCCACCAGCAGTTAACCAATCAGTTCACCTCTTGTCATCGCCTTCCTTAGATCAGCTCCCCATGTTACCAGTGATTAGTGTTCATCTCCAGTCACCTGTTTAGCCAGCTATTTATACCAGCCTTAGTTTACTCACGGTTGCCAGAACGTCTCACTTCTTCCTGCTCCTCACCACTCGTCTCAAGCAGGAACATCTTGTGTGATGTACCTCTTCTCTACTAGATCATGTGAGCTCTACCAGCTGGACTCTGCTGCCAAGAGGATCACCTATTCTGCTGCTGCAGTTCTACCAGTTTCTCCCCGTGAGTTCCTGCCGTTTGCTCTGCCTGTTCTGGTGGTTCTCCATCCTACATCGTTCGATCCGGTCTCTCCTTACCTGCCTCCTCTGGTCTTCGGCTCATCTCTGCCTGCCTGCACCATCTAAGATCTAAGACTGTCATCGCTAGCCGGCCTCACCTTCCACAATTCAACACTCTCAATAAACATTTTAATTGTAACTCAATGTCTTGTTGAATATTGGGTTCACCTGCAGTAGTCGTTACACTGGCAATCTTTTAACAGCCAACTCTGCACACACATAGAATAAAGGAGTGACAACTTTTCTTCAAGTTCAAGAATTTAATAACAGAAATTAAATTAACATCCAGAGAATCACTATGTAATGCTGTTTACCTGAATTAACACAATATTTCAGTCAATAAATGATCTCTACTAGGCTAGTGAAACTTAACTAAAACTACTAAACAAAATTAGGATAAAAATAAGCTGAGTACACACAGGAGAAACAAAAGACAAAATAAAGCGGTTGGTCATCAGAGTAATTGACCAAAGAAAGAAAGAACCAAAGAATGTCAATTGAGGTTAAATTAGCTTAACTAATTCAGAACAATATTTGGTATGTGTTTCAACTCATTCACAATGCAAATCCTGATTTAAAAGAAAACATTATTTGATGAAAAAACATTCTAAAGAATGATTTGCTCGGTAAAAATTCGTAACTTTAGAACGCTTGATTTTATCAATGAGATTTTTCCTCTGTAATGATAGGGGTCGCTGTAGGGATCAGTCCCTAAAAGAGTTAATCCTAAAGTTATACAAACCACCATTAAATAGACAATCTTCCATATTATTACGGTGACAACGCGCATAGCACTATTAACGATGGTGGAACAAAACAAAAATAAACTTTACGTTTAAAACAAACTGTATTTGCATGGTAGCACCAATGTTATCCGGGAAGGTAATAGCATTATGCTAACCGACATTTGGCGATAGCTTTATAAGGCCTTAAGCTTTATTTTGGTTGTAATGAGTGGACTGGAAAACACAAACATCATTATCCAATCAATGTATAAAACCCTCATAGAAATTATGTGCTGTATGTCATTTCCAGCTTTGGTTGATGATAAGATTAAAAACATTTCTGTGGCATTAGTGGCCATTAATGAAGTAGGCTGACAGGAACCGGGTCTGAGTGTGAGAGGAAGGACATGTGTCAAAGGTCAGAGGTGAACCCAGGAGGGCTGCATCAAGGACTAAGGCCTCCATACATGGATTATGTGCTCTACCACTGCGTCACCAGTGCACTCAGTCTCTTGATTGTTCTTTTGTATCTTTATGCACTTTCGTTTTTACATTTATTTGTGTGCCTTTCCCTAAAAATACGTGGGAAAAGCTCTAATCTGTTTTAGAGAAATTACATTTCCTCTTCTTTACCTACAGACTGTTTTTTGTTTCTACTGAAACAATTTGCATAAGAGTTATGACATTTATTCTAATGGCTAGACTAAGACTTTTTCAGAAATTTAATTTGAATATTATTTAAACCCAAAAGGATTTGCATGGTACCTGTGAAAAGCTTAATTTAAAATCAGGTAAACATGAACATAGAAAGAAAGAAAATACAGATAGCATTATTTCCATATTCTCTGATGTTCCATAAAAAACTTGAAATTTCAAATATACTTGAAAAAACAGGTGCAAATATTTTTACTTAAATTTTTCTTAATGTAGAAAAGGAGGAGGGCTGGAGCATATCTCCAGCAGTCATTGGGTGAGAGGCGGGGTTCACCAGTCCATCACAGGGCAACAAAGAGAAACACAGGACAAACAACTATGGACACTTTAAGCTTTTAAGGACAATTTAAAGAGACCAAGACTGAGAAAAGATGTTCTTTGCTTTAGTAAAATGTAGATACTTCCAGTTTGCAAATGATGGTCAAAATATCAGCAAATCACAACTTCACAGAGGTAATTTAACCAGTTTTTTAATCAGTATGTGTGCATACATACTATTATTTTGTGCAGACATCACACATCATTGTAACCATCAGCTTTAGAAGTAGGCTGATCTCAACACAAGAGATATTTTGATCAAATCAGACCATAAATTCTAGGATAAGAGCATATTTCTGGCTCTCTTACCTTCAGGCTGACCAGGTGATGACAGAGACAGATTTCCAGAGGAGCATTGAATCCCAAAAGCAACAGAACAAAGCAGGAGGTGACCACAACCACCAGAACGATGAGCAAGGAGAGCACAGGAACACTGGATCAACAGGTGATAGAGAGCAGATTCAGGGAAGTATGGGGTTCCATTTGTGCCAGAAATATGTTTATGCGTCTTCTGACGTGTTCATGTGTCCATGTATGTGTCTATGTAAGGTGTATATGTATCGTGCTTATGTAATGGAAGCTGCTTATGTCGTGTCTATGTGCTGTGAGCATATGTATTGTGTCTACATGAGGGATCAAGTGCATGGCATTTCTTCACTTTATGTTGTTTGACCTTGTTGTTGAACCTGTAATCACGTGATCTCGGTTTGCCGTCGTTTCCCCGTCATCTCCCTGTGCTGTTATTCCTGTCATCTACTCTGCTGTTTTTACCTGTCGTCTCCTCTGCTAGTACAACCTGTCGTTGCTACCTGTCCTCCCCGTTATCGGGCCGTGTTGTCACCTGACGTCGTCATGCACTGCTTTTACACAGTTGGGTGGGTTCCTGCTGCCGTCAGCCTGTGCGGTTACCTTTATTTTATTCCTCTTTATTTTTAATCTGTAATGTCACAACAGTAATAACTCCCTGATTGTTCCCAATAAGCTCCGGCAACCACCTTGGTTCTTCACTTACTGATCGGTGCGGTCACGATAAACCTACGTACACACCACTTCCGGTTTAACTGAAATTTCAAAATAAGAGTCTTTGACACAAACGCCTCCTTTTGCTTCAAAGTTGAGCTTCAATGCTATTAAAATGAGCGCAACCAAATTTGTAATTTCTAAATTTCTCATCTTTTCATATTTTCAATTCCAACCTGTGATGATGCTTAAATATACAGTGGACAGAAAATATCATTATAAGAAATATTGTCCCTCTGGGTGAAAAAAGTCTCTGGATTTTAACCCACCCCCTTTAAAGGGAGCAGTAGGTTGCACACGTATCCACTTAGGCAAGGCAAGGCAAATTTATTTATATAGCACAATTCAGTACAAAGACAATGCAAAGTGCTTTACATGATTAAAATATAGCTAAATAAAAGCAAGTAGGAATAAAATGTAGATATAAAATAAAAGCAAGTAGGGATGTAGAAACAAAGAAGAACATTAAAAACAGTAGAACAGTTTAACTAGAACAGTCAAAGGCAATTTTAAACAAATGTGTTTTTAATCTTGATTTAAAAGAACTCAGGCTTTCAGCACTTTTACAGTTTTCTGGAAGTTTGTTCCAGATAAGTAGAGCCGTCCGTCCGTCCGTTTTCTTCTGCTTATCCGGGGTTGGGTCGCGGGGGTAGCAGCTTCAGTAGGGAGGCCCAGACGTCCCTCTCCCCAGCCACTTGGACCAGATCCTCAGGAGGAATCCCAAGGCGTTCCCAGGCCAGCCGGGAGACATAGTCCCTCCAGCGTGTCCTGGGTCTTCCCCTGGGTCTCCTCCCGGTGGGACGTGCCCGGAACACCTCTCCAGGGAGGCGTCCAGGAGGCATCCTGACCAGATGCCCGAGCCACCTCAACTGGCTCCTCTCGACGTGGAGGAGCAGCGGCTCTACTCTGAGTCCTCCCCGGATGACTGAGCTCCTCACCCTATCTCTAAGGGAGAGCCCAGACACACTACGGAAAAAACTCATTTCAGCCGCTTGTATCCGGGATCTCGTTCTTTCGGTCACGACCCAAAGCTCGTGACCATAGATGAGGGTAGGAACGTAGATCGACCGGTAAATCGAGAGCTTCGCCTTTTGGCTCAGCTCTCTCTTCACCACAACGGATCGGTACAGCGCCCGCTTCACAGCAGACGCTGCACCAATCCGCCTGTCGATCTCCCGCTCCATCTTCCCCTCATTCGTGAACAAGACCCCACGATACCCCAAGATAAGTAGAGCATAGGAACTAAATGCTGCTTCTCTGGTTCTAGGTATGCAGAGCAGGCTGGAGCCAGAAGACCTTAGTGGTCTGGAGGGTTGATACACTGATAACAAGTCTGTGATTTATTTAGGTGCTAAGCCATTCAGGGATTTATAGACTAACAGAAGGATTTTGAAGTCTTTCTTAGTCTTAGTGAGGACACGGGCAGCAGCATTCTGGATCAGCTGCAGCTGTCTGATCCACTTTTTAGGCAAACCTGTGAAAACACCGTTGCAGTAATCAATTCTACTAAACATAAACTCATGAATTAGTTTTTCCAGATCCTTCTGAGACATTAGTCCTTTAATCCTGGAAATGTTCCTCAGGTGATAGAAAGCCGACCTTGTAATTGTCTTTAGGTGGGGCACTTAGAGGGCACGAAGAGAGATATAAAACCAGCAACCCACTGGTTACAGGATGAAGTCCAACCTCTTGAGGCACTGATGCTCCCAAACCATGCTTTAATGTATTTAATTTTAAATTGCATATATTTTATCGCCCAACCCTGGGTCTTTATGCATGGAGTTTGCATGTTCTCCCTGTGCATGCGTGGGTTCTCTCCGGGTACTCCGGCTTCCTCCCACAGTCCAAAAAACATGACTGTTAGGTTAATTGGTCTCTCTAAATTGTCCTGTGAGTGTGTGCATGAATGGTTGTTTGTCCTGTCTGTCTATGTGTTGCCCTACGACAGACTGGCGACCTGTCCGTGGTTTACCCCGCCACTCGCCCAGTGAACACTGGAGATAGGCATCAGCAACCCCCACGACCCCATGAGAGATTAAGCGGGTCAGAAAATGGATGGATATTTTATCGCTGAAAAAAAAATAGAGAGTTTGAACAACCCATGCTTAGACTCCACCATACTTAGTAAAACGCTACCCTTACTTTCAGGAAGAAAACACAACCTAAAGAAACCTCCAGTATTTCCAATAAATACATTCAGAAAACTCCTACATAACAGCTTATTATATGATAAACCCATAGAAGAGGTAATAGGTGAGTAGCTCTGCAGGAAATGAGCACCACAGAAACAAGTTTTATTTAAAATATTAAATATAATCACATCTGACATTGGCTCGAGGTATTTGTTGAGATCTGTGTTTGCTATAAATGTAGTTGTTTTGGAATGAACTTGCGCATCCTAATTCACACTAATTTCCGGTTGGTGGCGGTAATGTACCAAGCTGTTCATTTGCAACCGCCATGAAAACATCAAGACAACGAAGAAGAGGACCCATAACATATTTTAGAATTATTTAGAATGTAATAAATATACTCAAGAAAGAGAGATGTTTTGTAGAGAATTAGGCAGGAATAAAAATAAATTAGAAACAAGGGAATTGTTTGAGAGGTCATCTGGGGATGTAGCTTTTGGGAGTATTTTTAGTTTTCTAAGAAGAACGGGTGTTTAGAGAGAATCTAATAGATTGTCTGATCCATACTCCATTCTGGAAGGTGGCTGTAATGCACCTATAAGTTGTTTGCCAACCGCCATTAAAAAAAGAGAAGAAGAAGAAGAAGAAGAAGAAGAAGAAGAAGAAGAAGAAGAAGAAGACGACCCACACAACGGCACATGGTGGTGAAAAAGCCGTGCTCGCGAGGAGACCAGCTGTTCAACAGACTTCATCTTCGCATCAGAGGAAGGTCAGACCAAAAGTTGGGTATGAAAAATTTCCAGACAATTGTTATTTTATTTGATGATTAAAGGTGATGTAAATATTTGTGTTTTAATTCACGTCGTATAAAAAAGCCGAATTACCAGTTAGCTTAGGCAGTTACAAAAAACAAGGATACATAAATGTATTTAAAAAGTTGTGGCTAAAATTATAACTTTTATTTTATGTTTTTTTTTTTTTTGCTTACTGAAAGTACGATAGGAGTGTGGTTTGCAGTAGTATGGCGTTGTACAGACATTTTTTTGAAGGGGTGTTGCTAACTGGCTAGAGCAGGATGTATCGGGTGGCATATTAAGACTTGTGCTGCTTTTCCGGGCTTAGTCACCGTCCGTCCGTCCGTTGTCTTCTTCCGCTTATCCGGGGTCGGGTCGCGGGGGTAGCAGCTTCAGTAGGGAGGCCCAGACGTCCCTCTCCCCAGCCACTTGGGCCAGCTCCTCAGGAGGAATCCCAAGGCGTTCCCAGGCCAGCCGGGAGACATAGTCCCTCCAGCGTGTCCTGGGTCTTCCCCTGGGTCTCCTCCCGGTGGGACGTGCCCGGAACACCTCTCCAGGGAGGCGTCCAGGAGGCATCCTGACCAGATGCCCGAGCCACCTCAACTGGCTCCTCTGGACGTGGAGGAGCAGCGGCTCTACTCTGAGTCCTCCCCGGATGACTGAGCTCCTCACCCTATCTCTAAGGGAGAGCCCAGACACACTACGGAGAAAACTCATTTCAGCCGCTTGTATCCGGGATCTCGTTCTTTCGGTCACGACCCAAAGCTCGTGACCATAGATGAGGGTAGGAACGTAGATCGACCGGTAAATCGAGAGCTTCGCCTTTTGGCTCAGCTCTCTCTTCACCACAACGGATCGGTACAGCGCCCGCTTCACAGCAGACGCTGCACCAATCCGCCTGTCGATCTCCCGCTCCATCTTCCCCTCATTCGTGAACAAGACCCCAAGATACTTGAACTCCTCCACTAGGGGCAGGACATCCTCCCCAACCCGGAGAAGGCACTCTACCCTTTTCCGGTTCAAGACCATGGTCTCGGATTTGGAGGCACTGATTTTCATCCCGGCCGCTTCGCACTCGGCTGCGAACCGCTCCAGTGAGAGCTGTAGATCACGCCCTGATGAAGCCAATAGGACCACGTCATCCGCGAATAGCAGAGACGCAATCCTAAGGCCACCAAAGCGGATCCCCTCAACACCTTGGCTGCGCCTAGAAATTCTGTCCATAAAAGTTATGAACAGAATCGGTGACAAAGGGCAGCCTTGGCGGAGTCCAACTCTCACCGGAAACGAGTCCGACTTACTGCCGGCAATGCGGACCAGACTCTGACACCGGTCGTACAGAGACCTGACAGCCCTTATTAAAGGGTCCGGTACTCCATACTCCCGGAGTACCCCCCACAGGATCCCCCGGGGGACACGGTCGAATGCCTTCTCCAGATCCACAAAGCACATGTAGACTGGTTGGGCAAACTCCCATGCCCCCTCCAGAATCCTGCTGAGGGTATAGAGCTGGTCCAGTGTTCCACGGCCAGGACGAAAACCACACTGCTCTTCCTGAATCCGAGATTCGACTATCCGACGGACCCTCCTTTCCAGAACCCCTGAATAGACCTTACCAGGGAGGCTTAAGAGTGTGATTCCTCTGTAGTTGGAACACACCCTCCGGTCCCCCTTTTTAAATAGGGGGACCACCACCCCAGTCTGCCAATCCAGGGGAACTGCCCCCGATGTCCACGCAATGTTGCAGAGCCGCGTTAACCAACACAGCCCCACAACATCCAGAGCCTTAAGGTACTCAGGGCGAATCTCATCCACCCCCGGGGCCTTGCCACCGAGGAGCTTTTTAACAACCTCGGCAACCTCAGCACCAGAGATGGGAGAACCCGACCCAGAGTCCTCAGGCTCTGCTTCCTCAATGGAAGACGTGTTGGTGGGATTAAGGAGGTCTTCGAAGTATTCCGCCCACCGACGCACGACGTCCCGAGTCGAGGTCAGCAGCACACCACCCCCACTATAAACAGTGTTACTGCACTGCTTCCCCCTCCTGAGATGACGGATAGTGGACCAGAATCGCTTTGAAGCCGTACGTAAGTCTTTCTCCATGGCCTCTCCGAACTCTTCCCACGCCCGAGTTTTTGCCTCGGCGACCAGCCGAGCCGCCTGCCGCTTCGACTGCCGGTACACATCAGCTGCTTCCGGAGTCCCACAGGCCAAAAAAGCCCGGTAGGACTCCTTCTTCAGCTTGACGGCTTCCCTCACCGCTGGTGTCTACCAGCGGGTTCGAGGGTTGCCGCCACGACATGCACCGACAACCTTGCGGCCACAGCTCCGACTAGCCGCCTCAGCAATAGAGGCGTGGAACATGGTCCATTCAGACTCAATGTCCCCCGCCTCCCTCGGGACGTGTTTAAAGTTCTCCCGGAGGTGGGAGTTAAAGCTCCGCCTCACAGATGTATCGGGTGGCATATTAAGACTTGTGCTGCTTTTCCGGGCTTAGTCACTATTTGTAAAATTCAATGGCATAGGACGATCTTTATCGGCTTCGAGGTACTGTGGCTGGAGTGGTTGTCTTATCAATTTCTCACATGCCAATCACTGCGACACGCTCGCGCTCTCTACCTGATATGTACCATCGGCTTCTTTGCGCATGCGCAAACAGAATAACTTCCAGGTCTTCTTCTTCTTCTTCTTCTTGTTTTATGGCGGTTGGCAAGCAACTTAATGATGTGCATTACCGCCATCTACTAGAGTGGAGTGTGGATCGGGATGCTATGTATATATATTCTCCCACAAAAAAAAATAACTAGATAGATAAATAAATATAAATATATTGATAATAATAATAATAATTACATAAATATACTTATATCCTTTCTATCAATTTTGTTTTCTTAAGGTAGCTTATCAAATAACCAAAATATTCAGAATTAGAAATGTTTCCCAAAATATCTTTTAAATTTAACTGTAATTTATTTTCTTGTAATTGACGTAATAATTCTCTTCTCTCCATAGAATATTTATGACAAACCAACAAAACATGCTCCACCGTCTCCTCTTGATAACAAAAGTCACAAACTCCTGTTGGATGTTTCCTCATTTTAAATAGGTTTCCATTTAACCCTGTATGTCCGAAACGTAATCTAGATATAATTGTTTCCTCTTTTCTATTCCTTCCTGTTATCCTCATTGCACCAACTTTCCTTTGAATACTATAAAGCCATCTTCCAGTTCTATCTTCTTCCCACAGCTTCTGCCATCTTTCCTTAACCTTTTGTTTAATAATAGATTTAATTTCTTCCTTACTAAATGTTACCACTATATCAATATTAATATTTTTTGTAGCTTTTTTTGCATATTTGTCTGCCAACTCATTTCCTTTTATTCCTATATGGGATGGTATCCATGTAAAAATAACTACTAAACCCATTGCCTGAATTCTATACCTTAATAACTGAATCTCTAATAAAAGGTCTGATCTACTAGTAGAATGATTATTTTTTATTGAATATAATGATGAACTTGAATCGGAACAAATCATGCTTCTCAAAGGACGAACTTCCTCAATCCATTCTAAAGCTACAATGATTCCCATCATCTCTCCTGTATAAACTGATACTCCATCAGAAATTCTTTTACATTTCTTAATATTAAATTCTGGAACAATGAATGACACCCATTATTGTTATTTGAGTTTTTTGAAGCATCTGTAAAAACTTGAATATATCCATAATAGTTATTATCTAAATATGATTGTATTGAATTAAAATCTAAATAGTTTCCTTTTTCCCTTTCCTTCAACAAGGTTAAATCAACAATACTATTAGAAAATAAAGATGGATGAACTGGTGAAAGAGGGACTGTTTGGCTAATATTTATATAATCTAAATCAAATTCTTTTATAATATTTTCAATATCCCAACCAAAAGATTTTAAATTCTTTTTTCCTTTTTCCCAACTAGGATTTAAAATTTTTTGACATGGATGATTTCCCTTATGTCCCTTTAATTGACACCAATAAGAAATCTTTAACTGTAGTCTTCTAAGATGAAGTGGTAACTCTCCCATTTCTACCAGTAAAGCTGACGTTGGAGTTGTTCTTATAGCTCCTGTACATAACCTCAAGGCTTGATACTGAATATTATCTAATTTTTTGAGTAGTGTTTCTGATGCTGATTCTAAAGCTATACTTCCATAATCAAATGCCGACCTTATTAAACCAGTATATATTGCTTTCAATGCTTTCCTCTCAGCACCCCACTCACTCCCCACCAAACACCTCATTACATTTAAAACTCTCTTACACTTATCCACAACTTTTTGAATATGAATTTTCCAACTAAGCTTTTCATCCAACCATAAACCCAAAAACTTAAATTCCTTTACCCTCTCTAATTCATGATTATATATTTGTAATTTTAAATTTTCAGATACTTTCTTCCTTGTAAAAAATAAAGTCTTTGTTTTGTCAATAGAAATTTTAAATCCCCATTTAAAAGACCAATCTTCTATATTATTAATTGCTTCTTGTATCTTTTTAACAATGAAATTTAAATTTTTCCCCCTCTTCCAAATTGCTCCGTCATCAGCAAATAAAGAAAACCCCATTCCACTCTCCAAATTGTCAAACATATCATTAATCATAATAGAAAAAACAAAGGACTCACTATACTTCCCTGTGGTGTACCATTTTCAACAAGAAACTTTTCTGACAAATGTTGTCCTACTCTCACTTGTATTGATCTATTTTGTAAAAAATCTTTTATCCAATAAAACATTGATCCACTAATTCCCATTTTTTTCAATTTAATTAAAAAACCCTCTTTCCACATCATGTCATAGGCTTTCTCTATATCAAAGAAAACAGCCACCACACTCTCCCTATTAACTTGTCCTTTTCTAATTTCATGCTCTAAACATAGAATAGGGTCCATAGTACTTCTACCTTTTCTAAATCCACTTTGAAATGTTGATAAGTATCCCCTCTTCTCTATGAAATAACTTAATCTTTCATTTATCATTCTCTCCATTATTTTACATATGTGTGAAGTTAAAGCAATAGGCCTGTAACTAGCTGGATTTGACCTCTCTTTACCTGGCTTTAGGATTGGAACTACAATTGCTTCTTTCCATGCCTTAGGTAAAAAACCTACTTCCCATATCTTATTATAAAATTCTAACAACATCTTTTTAGATTCATTACTAAACTTACTAACCATAATATAAGTAATATTATCTTTCCCTGGAGATGAATTTTTTGATTTCCTTAAAGCATTATTTAACTCAAATAAAGAAAAAGGACCATTTAATAAATCATTATATCCTATATTTCCTTCTAATAAATTAACATTTTCATTAATTGTACAAACTCTTCTACGTTTCTCTTCTATACTTAAATTATTACTACTATGAACTTTAACAAAATTTTGAACCAACATGTTTGCCTTCTCCTCCTCAGTCACAGCCATAACATTTCCCTCTTTCATAACTGGATATCCATATTCAGGTCTAATTCCATTCATTCGCTTTATCATTCCCCAAATTTTGGAAATTTTTGTTTCCCTACCTACCGAATTACAAAAATTTCCCCAATAAACCTTTTTTGCATTTTTCACAGTTCTTTTAACAAGAGCTTGGAACCTTTTATATTCAATAAAGTTCTGATAATTCTGATTTCTCTTTAACAACCTAAAAGCTTTATTTCGAGATTTAATCGCAGCATCACAGTCCTTTGTCCACCATGGAACTATTTTCTTCTTATATTTGCCTTTTTTCCTTTGTATTGTTTCACGTGCAGCACCTACAATGGCTTCACAAATAGAAAAATTCACCTTGTCAATATCCAAATTTAAATCAACCTTTTGCATTTCTTTATCAATGAGTATTTTATATTTTTCCCAATCAACATTTCCAAATACCCATCTTTCTATACCTCCATTTTCACTTTTTCCAACTTCTAAACCAATTTCAATACGTATAGGATAATGGTCACTTCCTATAGTTGATTCTCTTAATATTTTCCAATCACTAATTCCAGCAAGTTTTTCTGATACTAAAGTTAAATCTAACGCAGATTCATATCCATTTCTAATATTAATCCTTGTCCCTTCTCCATTATTAAGACAAACCAATTGATTCCTATCCATTAATTCTTCCACCACTTCTCCATTACTATCATTCTTATTACCCCACAAAGTACTAAAAGCATTAAAATCTTCACAACATATTATCTTTTTTCCTAAATTTTTAAACATTTCCTCCATTTCATCCAAACACAGCTTTTTACACGGATTATAAAAATTTAATATGTTAACACTTTCTTTATTAATCCAGATTTCCACAGCTAACCATTCTAGTGTTTTTCCTTTTCCTATAAATCTATACTGTATTCCATTTTTTATAAATATTACACAACCTCCTCCACTTTCTTGTTCCCTATCTCTTCTAATACTATCATATCCTGCTATAATAAAATCTAACTCTGGTTTAAGCCATGTTTCTTGAATACAAATAATATCTGGTTTATTTTCCAAAAAACTTAAATATCCTTTAAATTCTTGTCCATTTGCTAATAAACTTCTTGCATTCCATTGTAGAATAAACATTAAATTCTTCCTCCACCTTGTTTCCCATCTATTTCAAGCCTTTTATTTATCAATTCCCAAGATAAGTCTTTCACAGCTAAAAATTTTTCTGCACCTTTCACTATAATTTTGATCTTTTCCGTTTTCTGTTTCACTTGATCAGTACAATTGATAACATATGCCATAAATAATATTAATTTATCCATTGTGATTTCTGTTCCTGCCATTGTTCTTTGACTGGGCCCAGGATTTGGATTAGAAGACACTTTTTGACTTTTCTGAATTGTTCTTTTTTCTTGAACACTTTTTGCTGCCTCTGCATACGTCATGTTTTGAACCGTTTTCAGCTGTTGTATTTCTACCGCTCTTTTCCTTACTTCACATCCTCCATATGCTACATTATGCTGACCACCGCAGTTACAACATTTCAACTGTACATCCGCTCCACATTCCTCATATCTATGATCTCCACCACATTTTGCACATCTTTGCTTTCCTTTACACACAGCTGCAATATGACCATACCTTTGACATTTATAACATCGCAAAGGAGGAGGGATATAAGGCCTTACAAAAAAACTCATGAAACCAATCTTTACTTTATCAGGAAGAACATCACCTTGAAACTCCAGAAGTATAGAGAAACTCTCTACTTTTTCCCCATCCACAGTTTTCAACAATCTTTTCAATCTCCGCACTTCACCACCATGTATATTTCTTTTAAGTTTTTCCAAATCTTCATCAAGCGGAATTCCAGTGATAACACCACGTGATACTCTATTTTCTCCAACTATCTTCCTTTCACTCACAACCTTTTTACAAATATTATCAATCTGCATGCTTTTATTCTTTTGGTCTTCAGATTTACATTTTATAAACATGTTTCCATCTCGCAATATTTTAACAACCTCCACTTCCCCTATCTTCTTTTTTATTTCTCTTGAAACTGCTATCGGACTTAGATTTATGTTTTCATCTTCCTTCCTGAACTTAAGTATTACCTTAAATTCCTCATTTGTCACTTTTCTCCTCACCACTCTGCTTTCATCATCTGAACTACAATCTTCTAAACTTCTCTTACTAATTTGACTAGCAGTCTCTCTATCATCTTTCAAACTTTTCTCCTTAGCTCTACCTCTTCCTCTACCTACCGGAGTCCAATCATCGAAATCCATTTCATCACCCTCACCATCCCCATCTACCTTACTTGTCATCCCAATCCAGTCACACTCTAGTTTTGCCAACCGCCAAAATCAACACCGTCCAACCTGACACGTAGTCGCTTCCACAAGTTGTCCAACACCACAGGTTGCCCCGTTACTAACAGCTCGCAGCGCTTGACGCTCAAATCCTACAGCAGGAAGAGCGAGAACCCAACACACTACCTCCTCTTTACACAACCGCTTCAATCAACTTCCAGGTCGCCGCTGAATGTGCTTTATTAGTTTGAAAAGGACCAGAAAGTATTCCCATCATTTCCTACAGAATTCTATTGTCCCCAGAGAGCTCACAGTCTGCGCACAGCACGCCCAGTTATGTGGGAGCTGTAACTTTGTGTTTTTTTTATCAGTAGAGCACACAGAGAACCGACTTTAGCCTAACAACGGCGTTAGGCTATTACTACTTCTTCTGCGCTGAGACCTCAGCAGGGCAAAAACAAAACAAAGCGCCAATCTCCACCTAGTGGTCGGAGGCATTGACACACTATACTTCACTGGAGCCTTCACACTCCACCCCGGGGGGTGAATTTTTAATGTCATAATTTTAACATTACGCTAGGTTAGTGTTCACATTTATTTTCATTTTGGTTTAGTAAAGTATTAGTGAATTAAACAGAAATAGCAGCTGTAGATATTCTCAGGTGTCTATATTTTCAACCCTGGATCTGTTTGGGTTTTCTGCTCCACAGCATGTTTGTGAAAACAAATGTCTCAACATTCAAGGAGAGGCTTTGGTCCTTAAGGCCGCCATTAACTCCTTTTACTTTATCAATTTGCAGTTAATTGTTAATACAATGATACTAGTATCAATATAATGCATAACTAACAGCTAAAAAAAAAAATTTAATACCAGAGATTTAATTTGAGATCAAATTGAAAATAATCTATTCTAAATCCTGAGAATTGGAATCAAATTGATTCTTGAAATTTGAATCAACCTTCCCTACTGACTTCCAAAGAGCCCATAATGTTTTGGATAGATCTCAATCAGGCTTTGCACATCTTTCATAAAGCAGGCCTGCTTCATGATCGTCATGATATCAACACCATGCTTTGATTAAGCAGTAAACAACTGATAACTCATTCATAAGTGTTTATGAATTAAGAGTGGGCAAGAAAAACTGTTTCTTGCCAAATAGTGAACCTAATTAGTTCAACTATGTAATCATTCCAGAATTGCTTATATTAAACATTTCAGGCTAAGATACTGCCTTGTAAGTAAAACCAGTCAGTTTTGTCTCTTTTTAAGTCATTGTGACGGCCCTGCTACGCGGTCGTCTTATTTGTGTGCAACTTTCTCTGCCAGGGAGTAACAAGAGGAGGGTGGAAACCCAGATGATGATGATCTTCTGGAAGGACTGGCTGATAGAGGCGGATGGTATGTCATAACTACTGTATGAAAGACTTAAAGGAGCTTTAAGTAACTTAATGGTTAAAACCCAAACAACACATACACTATGCCTTTCACAGAGACTAGCCATTAACTCAACAGTTGATTGGTGCTGTAAAACTGCACTGAATTTTTACTTCCACAATACAGGTATAAGATGTTTTATTCTGTTCAAAATCTGGTCTGCTTCTTTTGCTGGTTTCCATGTTTGCAGGCTGCTGCTCTTTCGCCAAAATAAAATACCAAATGCTGCGCACTATTTTGGGAATTCTCAAATGATTGGCTCAGGAACCAGGAAGTAAGTACAAGCTACAGTCTGAACCAAAGTAGTTCTGGATCGTACCTCTAGGTTTGAAAGGAGAAAAAATGTACTAAGATGTTGATGGAGAGGACCGATCGTTTATAGGGAATGTTACTTCCATCCCGGATGACAAATGAGAATGATTTATTTATTTAACTGTAAATGTCTTACTAATAGTTATATACGTTGCGTTTTGCATTACAGCGTATCTCCCTTGAAAAAGAAGGCGATTATTCACAGGAAGCTGGCTCCCTGGTTTAATTTAGAGCTGCGTTCTTTTTGTAAAAAAAAAAAAAATGCTAGGAAATTGAAGAGAAAATAGTGCTCTACACACCATGAGGAATCCTACCTGATCTAGAAAAACAGTCTACTGTTGTATAAAAAGACCCTTCACTGAGTTAGAGCAGCATATTTTTAATCATTAATTGAAGAGATTAAAGATAATCCTAGATTTCTCTTCATTAAAGTTGCCAAATTTACAGAGTCATAGCTCTGTTGATCCATCCATTCCCTTAGCTCTTAGCAGTAATCACTTTATGGGATTCTTCATATATAAAATTGATTCCATTAAAAATAAAATAATTGGCATCCTCCCAAACATGATTACCTCGTCCTCAGTGAGAGGTTTGAGGAATCTTTAGAACCTGCGCTGTGTTTGAACTGTTTAGAATTTTAGCTTCATTTAAACCTACCTGTACAGTGCAGACCAAAAGTTTGGACACACCTTCTCATTCAAAGAGTTGTCTTTATTTTCATGACTATGGAAATTGAAGATTCACATTAAAGGCATCAAAACTACGAATTAACACATGTAGAAATATATACTTAAAAATAAAAAGCATATTTTCTGTTGTTTCACACTTTTTTGTTATCTTATTCAGTAAGAAGATTTGTTCAGGCCATATTATGAAGTTTAGCTTACTTTGAAAGGTTTATCTCAGATAACTCAATCCAGCCATACTAATCATAAACAGGTGTGTTCGAAGAACCCAATTAGCCGGATCATGATTAGCCGGATGAAATCATCTTGGATGTGTCATTTGATCTCGGATGTTTTAAGCAACGTACGAAGAACGGGCCCCTCTAATCTAAGCTGCTGTTAACCTGCGATTTCTGAGGCTGGTGACTCGGATGAACTTATCCTCCACAGCAGAGGTGACTCTTGGTCTTCCTTTCCTGGGGCGCTCCTCATGTGAGCCAGTTTCTTTGTAGCGCTTGATGGTTTTTGGAACTGCATTTGGGGACACTTTCAAAGTTTTCCCAATTTTTCAGACTGACTGACCTTCATTTCTTAAAGTAATGATGGCCACTCATTTTTCTTTACTTAGCTGCTTTTTTCTTGCCATAATACAAATTCTAACAGTCTATTCAGTAGGACTATCAGCTGTGTGTCCACCTGACTTCTGCACAACACAACTGATGGTCTCGACCCCATTTATAAGGCAAGAAATCCCACTTATTAAACCTGACAGGGGACACCTGTGAAGTGAAGACCATTTCAGGTGACTACCTCTTGAAGCTCATCAAGAGAATGCCAAGAGTGTGCGAAGCAGTAATCAAAGCAAAAGGGTGGCAACTTTAAGAACCTAGAATATAAGACATATTTTCAGTTGTTTCCCACTTTTTTAAGTATATAATTTCACATGTGTTGATTTATAGTTTTGATGCCTTCAGTGTGAATCTACAATTTACATAGTCATGAAAATAAAGAAAACTCTTTGAATGAGAAGGTGTGTCCAAACTTTTGGTCTGTACTGTATGTTAGACCCAATCCCAACCAAATTTTTTAAGGAGGTATTCCCTTTGATCAGTGGCCCTATTTTGGACATGATTAATCTATCCTTGGTGAATGGATATGTACCACAGGCTTTTAAAATAGCTGTTATTGATCACAATATTCTCCTACAGAGACTTGAACATACTGTAGGGATTAAGGGGAAAGCATTAGGCTGGTTTAAATCCTATCTGTCGGACAGATTCCAGTTTGTTCATGTTAATAATAAATCTTCAAACTCTAGGGTCACTTGAGGGTTACCACAGGGACAGAAGTTGTAATCTTTGGACCAGAGTCCACAAAAAAATAAACTTCTTAATTAATCACTCAATCTGGATGGCATTAACTTGGCCTCTGGTAATAAAGTTAAAAATCTTGGTGTTGTTTTCGACCAAGACATGTCATTTAAATCCCATATTAAACAGGTTTCCAGAGTTTGCTTTTTTCACCTGTGGAATATCGCCAAAATTAGAAACTTTCTGTCCAGGAGTGATGCTGAAAAACTAGTCCATGCATTTGTTACTTCAAGGCTGGACTATTGTAATTCTTTACTATCAGGAAGTCCACAAAATGCAGTAATTTTACAACTTTTATGTGTAGTTTTCTCTCAAATGTCTTCCACAGGGAACACGGCCGGTGAGACTGGGACAAATTTGAATTTCTTGCATGGACAACATCCCACCGCTTGGCTTTTCTACCTCTCCGATGATTTAATTCTTGCATAGCGAGGACGGGTGATCCTGCGGCTGCCTGTTCACCCTACATACAACCTCTTTGTCGGATACATGGGAGTGTGGCATCTTGCAGTCTCCTATATTTGGTTTAATCTGAGTATATAGCTATTGACAAGTTGAGCAGTAAAAGTTACAATTTATACAGTTTTGGTGTTTTTCTTACCAGATGCGGTGTCATCATTCCTGTGTTCATATCACTTTGAAATGTTTTGTTGGTCAATTTCAAAGTAAACAAACCATTGCAAACTTTTGAAAATTGTCTTAATTTTTTTATATATATATATGAATGTGAAACATTTTTACAAAGTATGATGAGTTATTGGTATGGATTGTTAAAAATCCCTTTTTAAATGCAAAACTCTTGAGTTCTAAAATGAAATACAAGACGCATGGTGGTGCTCATTTTAATAGCTTTGAAACTCAACTTTGCAGCTAAAGGAGGCGTTGGTGTCAAGACTCTTATTTTGAAATCTCAGTTGAACCGGAAGTAGCATGTACGTAGTTTTATCATGACCGCACCGATCAGTAAGTGACGAACCAAGGTGGTTGTCGGAGCTTATTGGGAACAATGAGGGAGTTATTACTGTTGTGACATTAAAGATTTAAAAAGTAAACCGCACAGGCTGACGGCAGCAGGAACCCACCCAACTGTAAAAGCAGTGCATGACGACGTCAGGTGACAACACGGCCCGATAACGGGGAGGACAGGTAGCAACGACAGGTATAACGGCACAGGGTAATGACGGTGAAGACGACAGAGGAGACAACAGATGTAACAGCAGAGGAAGATGACAGATTGTAATGACAGGTATAACAGCAGAGGAAACTACAGCAAACCGAGATCACGCGATTACAGGTTCAACAACGAGCTCAAACAACATAAAGTGAAGAAGAAATGCCATGCACTTGATCCCTCATGTAGACACAATACATATGCTCACAGCATATGGACACGACATATGCAGCTTCCATTACATAAACACAATACATACACACCTTACATAGACACATACATGAACACGTCAGAAGACGCATAAACATAATTTATGCAGCTTCCATTACATAAGCAGGATACATATACACCTTACATAGACACATACATGGACACATGAACACGTCAGAAGACGCATAAACATATTTCTGGCACAAATGGAACCCCATAGGGAAGCACATGCAGACAGTGAGTGAAGACGTTCTGGAAGGGAAGTGGTAGAGTGAGGAAGGTTTAAGTAGGCAGAGTCACAAGTGGAATGACTTGGTGTTAATTAGTGGCAGCAGGTGACGCTGATATGGACACAGAAAATGGGAAGGATCCGTCAGTCCAGAAACACAAACTTGGTGCATCACCATCTATGAGAGAAACTGAAAGTAAACCTTAAAAAGTTTTTGGCATTTAGTTAGCTGTCTTGATTGTATTTTTGAGTCAATGAAACATGAAGTCCCTGTCAGCCTAAATGGAAAATAAAACCTTCCAGGGTTCCTTGAAAGAAAGATGAATCACATCACATAATATTCATTATTGATATTATTGATAATTATAATTATATATTAGACTTTATATTGTATTATTCTAATCGAAGGAAGCAATAATAAAAGAAATTCAAATTGTTGTGATTGAGGCTACTAGCCTTCAATTGGAATTATTAATCACTAATCATTAACCACAAATAAAGGAAAATCCCTCTATATGTATTTGTGTTGTTAACTCTGCAAGAGATGATCTAGTAAACATTAGAGAAAAGTCAATCCCTGATATAAAAATAACCAGAGACAACCACACTTTATCTAGTTTAAATGTATCAAATAATTCCCTCTTATAGCGAATATTCTGTTTGATGATACTAGTTGGAAACATTAAAACTATTGAAATAAACATAACACAAAGGAAAAACCAGCAAAATGGTTTAGTTTTCAGTCTTAATTAAGACTTACTTAACATGGTGTATGATGTAAACAGCTACGGTCCAAAATGTGGTTTAGAAATAGCTTCTCATATCAATAAACTAACGGTAAGATAAGATAAGATAGGCTTTATTGATCTCACATTGGAGAAATTCACTTGTCACATCAGCTCAATAGTTAATCAATGGTCTGAAGAAGGTGGCAAAAGTAGGAAAAGGTGCATCAGTTATATACAATGTATCTTCATGTATACAGTGGATCCAAAAGAAAAAGAGAAAAAATAAGAATAAAAATACAAAAGAAATCGGTGTAGGCAGATGATGTCATATGTACATTATATACACACACACACACACACACATACACATATATATATATATATATATATATATATATATATATATACTTCTTATTATATATAACAACTTCAACAGGCTGTGTAACAAAGGGGTTGCTACTATAGTTTAAATAGTTTAATCGTGGTTGTCTGTGGTTTTTATATCAGTATTTGAATCTTCTCTAAGACTTTACCAACCACTGCTTTTGAGTTAACGACATGAATATATAGAGACATTTTGTATTGAACGAAGCTTGTGTAGCCAATATTCAGCCGTACACAGAGACACATTTTTAAAAGGTTTATCGTGAGGGATGGATAGTGGCGGCTGAGGCAGACAAGCAGAACCAGACTTGAAACAGATGAGTTATGGCAGATGATGCAGGCAGGGATGAACAGGAGACCAGAGGATGCAGGTACAGACAGAACAGGTGATGTAGACCAGGGAACCACCAGAACCTGCAGAGCAAGCAGCTGGAACTCACAGAGAAACAGGCAGAACTGCAGCATGCAGACAATGGTAACATTTATCTGAAGAGTCCAGCTGGCTGAGCACACAGGATCTGGTAGAGGAAGTGAACATGGAGATCAGAAGAGAAGAAACATTCTGGCAGGGATGAGTTGACTGAGGCAGGTATATGTAGAAAGGTGAACAGGTGACCAGAGTTAAATGTAATTACTGGCAGCAGGTGGAGGTGATGGGGCTAATTGACTTGTGGCTGAGCTGATTGGTTGGTGGCTGAGAGGTAAAAGGCTGATGGGAAAAGTCCAGAAAAGACAAAAGCAAAACAAACAAAAATCTAAATCATGACACATTTATCCTTTGCTTGTGGTTAATTCCTAGCTCAATTATAATTTAATGTTATTAACTATTACTGGTGGCAAGTCTACTTCAATCTTACAACTGGCTAGTCATTCATCTTTCATGGTAAATAATTGTTAGTTAATAAAACCAATTGCAGTTATCAAAAGCTGGTAGCCCTTAATCACTTAAATTAGGGAAAAAATTCTCATTGTCACTTTCCTTTGATTAGATAACACATTAATTAAAATGAATAATTTTCATAATTAAATAGGTTACACAGCAGTGGCAGCCTGGTGAGCTGATGGAGGGTCTGCAGTGTAGAGGGAGAACAGAACCGGTACCAGCACAGTTCCCTGAGGTGTTCCTGTGCTGCAGATCAGCTTGTTAGAGACATCTGGCTGGTCAAAGCTCACATCATTTAGGTTTTCTAGTTTAACACTTGGATTCACATGATATACTTGAAAAACAACCACAAAGGCTTTCTCTAAGATTTATACAACCATCATCACTTATGTTGGCAGAACATTCTTCAAAGTTCTGGTTCAACACTGAAAGATTGAAGATCTGAACGACAACAGAACGTTTTCAGAAAGAATGATCAGTTCCAGCTTCACAATCACAGGCCATAACAACTCAGCTCTAAACAACTCAGATTTCTTCGAAATTGACCAAGACCTAGCATGGATGGACTGGATCACCATGGGCATTGGACTTCCTTTGACTCTAACAGTGATAGTTGCAATTTTTCTACAGGTGAGACAAAATAACATAAATGTATTTTCTAACCTTCAGTTATTTAATGTGATTCTGAGTCTCTCCTGCTGAGTGCTTACATCACACTCTGCTCCTGGTGCTGCTCTTCTGACGATCCTGGCACTGGAGCTCATCTGATTATTACTCAACACACCTGTTCAGATTCCACCCTGCTTGCAATTAGTCCTCAGTGGTTCCACCTGGTCTTTCCTCCATATAAACCACGTTCTAATCAGTCTCCAGTGCCAGGATGTCTCAAGCCGTTGGTAAGAGCATTACAGCCATTCTGTTTTCAAGCATGGCTGTTGCCCGACCTGTTTTTGTCTGTTCTCTGTTTCCGAGCCTGCCTGACCCCAGTCTGATTCTGTCTGCCTGCATAAAACCTGCCCATTTGGTTTCTGGACCCAGAACCTGTCTGTCTGTGAGTAACTGAGCTTGGAGAACTCTCGAGTGCCTTTGGGGCCCTGCCAGTTACCCGGATCTGGACTGTCTTGCTGCTCTTTCCACCCCATCAATACTGCTGCTGGAGCTCTGCCTGCCCACCTCATGCCCTTCCCTCCGTCAGTACTTGCTCTCCTCTGTTTATTCTGTCTGAGAGTTACTGTCTCTGTTCTGTTCCTGCCTTACTGGATATTCTGTTAATAAACCCTTTTAAGCATTAGCTCCGTGCCCGGCTGAATATCAGGTTCTGTTCAAACAAATCATTACAGCTTTAGCAATTATCTCCTGATGTCCTGCACCTGGGACTGCTCTAATTTGTGGTGCTGCCACCTGTGGGTTTCCATGAAGAACCATGTATACACATGAAAACAATCACTACGCTTACAGCATCTAACTTTGCAGAAAAATAATCAGCAGTGGTAAGTCTTTTTTCTCCTCCTTCCCACAGCAAGAAGCTCTTTTTTCACTGTGACATATTCATTAAGTTTTGTTTAAGAGTCACAATGCTACTTGATGTAAGTTGATATCAGAAAGATGTGACAAAGTGGTGGAGACTGGCTACCAGCGCTCTGTGTGTGTGTGTCTTCCTTTCTGTGTACATCTTTGACAGTTTCCTTCAGTCCAGTTAGAGCAGATTGGATAATAAAACATGGTCATTTTTTAAGTAGAAAAAATAACTTTAATATATAAATGAAACAGAAGATCTTCTGCCTTAGAACAGGAAAGTCTGAGGCGGGCGTCGTGGAGGACAACCCCAGCGAGGCAGAGTCAGGAGGTGCGGAGACTGCAGTCTGCAGCTCTGGCCGAGTCCAACAGTCTGGCGTGGGTACCGCAGTTGGTGGCCCCGGCCTAGTCCAAAAGTGTGCCGCGGGTGTCGTGGACGGCGACCCCAGCTTGATGCGGAACGGCTTCCTCAGAGGCCTCCGGCTGAGGCGGGACGGAACCTTCTGAGGCCTCGGATTGAGGCGGAGCAGAGACTGCTTCCGAGGCAGCAGCAGGGAAGGAGGTTGTCTCGGTCACCGTAACTAAATCTCCACAGCTGGGTCTCCTCGATGTGCAGAGCTCGGGCTGATGGAATGGTAACCCACACTCGAGGGACCAGCTGCGAGTCAAGGAGATGGTGACCAAGACGATGAGAAGCTGGGCAGCATCCCTTTCTGTGCTCTGGATTGGCTGTAATAACGTCTGATCGAATAACCAGGCCCTGATCTGCTGCACAACTCCTTGCTTAGGAGCCTTCTTGGGCTACCTCTCCCTCCAATGGCGTTCACACAGCTCGATGTAAGCAAGGATTTCCGGGTCGTCAACCCCTGCAGGTAAGCCCCGTGTGGGGTCTGAGTTCATCCTTTGGGCCAGTTCGTACTGTCACGATTTGTCTTCGATGAATCCAGAACCACACACACGGGACTAAAATTGAGAGTTTTTATTAAAAGGTTGATGGGATGGTGGGTGATGTAACCAGAGAGGCAGGACTGCACAGGAACAGGGGTGCAGATGAGGGCAGGAGCTGACGGCCCGGACCAGAAGTCTTGAAAACCAGAGTATGGCAGCAGGATCCACAGCACGGTAGAGAGCGAGTCAGAGCACAGAAGCATGTTCCTCAGCACAGCAGAGAGGGAACCTTACTGGACAGAGTCACAACAGGATTAAAAAACCTTGGTTGGTGAATACTTGCAGATCCGAGTCTTAACCGGTTAGTTGCACTGATGAGACTGGAGAGAAGCAGAGGTGGCAGGGTTCCACTAGCAAGCAGGGAACATTGAGTTAGACAGGCAAGGAAGACGAACCGGCAGAGGAGTGACAACAGAGGGAGGCTTAAGTAATGAGGCTGGCAGGTGAAATGAGTCTGACTGATTAATGACCAACAGGTGTGACTGACTGCAGAGGGAGTGAAGGGAACGCTAAGTGAGGGGAATGAGGTGCTGAAAACTAACAGAAAATAAAGTCAAATCATAACTAAAACCCAAATGAGGAAAAGCTGAAAACTAATAGTAAACAAAAGGCTAAGTCAAAACTCAACCCTGACATATACTATATATTTATGTTTCATTAAAATGTATACTTTTATTCTGCACCACACTTGATATTCTGTGCATGTATTATTTTTGGAAAATGTATTTTTTGATGAAAAGACTAACTACAGTGAAATGATTCACTTTTTAACAACTTCTTTTAATGTGGACATCAATTAGCATCAATTAGCATATTCATTATATGCCTTTCACTTATTTGTTTTATGTTTAAGTTTAGTTGCTCTTTTCTTGGTAGTTGCCAAAGTTAACCATGAAATAACAACTATCAGTCGACTCATTTGCACATTATTGATCATTTATGATTGAATTTGAGTGTGTAGTGTCATGGTTTTTAGGTGTTTGGCCCACATGCAGATACAGAAGGAGATACTCACAAGTATGAAGCACAGGAGACAGGTCGTTAATGAAACCCAGAGTGAAACGTATGTACCGGGTCTGAGTGTGAGAGGGAGGACATGTGTCAAAAGTCAGAGATGAACCCAGGAGGGCCGCATCAAGGACTAAGGCCTCCATAACTGGATTACTGGCACTACCCTTGTACCACCGGTGCACCCAGTCTCTTGAGTGTTTTTTATCTTTATGCACTTTCTTTCCTGTATTTATTTACGTGCCTTACCCTAAAATACGTGGGAAAAGCTCTAATCTATTTTTGAGAAGGGACATTTCCTGTTCTTTACTTACAGACTGTTTTTTGTTTGTACTGAAACAATTTGCATAAGAGTTATGATGAAGTGATGATTATATGAAGAAATATAATTTGAATATTATTTGAACTCAAAATTATTTGCATGGTGCCTGTCAAAAGCCTAATTTAATATCACTCAAACATGAACATAAAAAAAAGCAAATACAGATTATGCATTATTTTCTATTATTCTCTGATGTCCAATAAAAAGTTGAAATTTAAAATAGACTTGAAAAAAAAGGGTGCAAATTTTTTTACTTAAATGTTTCTTAATGTAGAAAATGAGGGGGCTGGAGCATATTTCCAGTAATTATTGGGTGAGAGGCGGGTTTTCCTGTCCATCACAGGGCAACACAGAGAAACACAGGACAAACAACCATACATGCTCTCACAAATAACAACAGTTTTTAATAGACCAAGACCAGGAAAAGATGTTGTCTGCTTAAATAAAATGTAAATACATCCAGTGTGCACATGATGGTCAAATTATGTGCAAATCACTACTTTACAAAGGGTAATTTAACCATTTTTAGTCATCATTAGTTTTGTATTGAACAATTTTTGTAACCATTAGCTTTGGAAGTAGGCTGATTTTAACACGAGTTAATTTTCATCAAATCAGACAAAAAAAATCTAGTATTAGAGCATATTTTTGGCTCTCATGCCTTCAGTGTTTGTTGATTCTCTGCTGATATTTAAGTGCTGAACTCTGCAGCGAGATTGGCTCATAACAATACGATTTTCATCTTTTATAGTTAGTTCAGCATGAATGTTTAATTATTTAAATAGTATTTAAACACATCATGAAGTGTGTTAGTGTGATCAAAATTATTTCTTCTGTCTCTTTTGTTTTCTTTACATCTGTGTAGTCATTTATTGCATCAAAGACGTGAAGCTGATTGTGTGAAATTTTGGGATTATTAATTTAATCTTTTAGAAATAAGCCTTAATGAGTTTTTTTGTGTTTTTTTTAAATAGTCCAGTTAGTTTGTCTTATGCTTTATGAACATTATTGGTCTTTTATTATATGATTCTAAAATCACAGTTGTATGGAAAGGAGGATCCAGCGCAGGGGTCACCAACATGCTGCCTGGGGGTAACAAGTAGCCTTCGAGGAACACGTGGTGCCCACTAGCTTGTTCTAAAGAACAACACAATCCACTAACAAAACATTATTTTGTTCTGTTACTCTTCATGTTTAATCACACTAGCATTTATATAGATTAAGAAATGACAATATCTATAGCAAAGCATAAAAAATATTATTTTACATAAAATGAAGGTGAACTCTGACTCTTCTAGTTCAAAGGTCAGTACTGGTAGCCCTTCCTATGACACAACACTAAAAAAGTAGCTCTCAGTTTCAAAAAGGTTGGTGACCCCTGATCTAGAGACTTCTCACTTGATGAACTGAAAAGCAACGCTCCTCTGAACAAACTCAAAGCAGGTGTGTCGAAAATATGTTTATTATTGAAATATTTGCATGTCTTACATGAACTATAAACGGTCAACACAGAGAACGAAATTTCCAAATCTCCACTGCAGCTGTACAGAGCACTCTAACATTTTAAAATTCAACTCTTTACTTAAGGTAAAAATATGTATTCTATACATAGAATTTATTTGCTTAAGAAATGACTAAGAATTATTTAATACTGGTAATAGTTGCAGTTATTTAACATGTTATGATTATAAAAACTGTTTACAACAGCATTTGGATATATTTGATCTAATTAATCGTATTCTGGAAACCCGATATTCAACCCAACATACAGTGGTTAGTTTTAAATTTTTTATTGAACAGGGGATGATTGACAAGACAGACAGATGAAGGTAGGACTAGCTGGTGATGTAATGAATGACGCTCGTGAACCCATATTCAGCCAGATACAGAGTTACGCTTAAAAGGTTTATTATTAAGATGATGAGTAATAGCGTGTAAGTCAAGCAAAGAGAACCAGACAAGGCAGATGAATTTTATTGAAGAGACTGATGACTAACAAGACAGACAGATGAAGGTAGGGCCAGCTGGTGATGGCAGGCAATGGCTGACCAGGTGATGACAGAGACAGGCTGACCAGACGATGATGATGGAGACAGATCTCAACCAGAGCAGAAGTTGGTGAGATTTCTAGAGGAGCACCATATCCAAAAAGCTACACAGCAAGCAGGTGGTGCACACAGCCACCAGAAAGATGGGCAGGTTAAACACAGGCCCAATGGATCAATAGAGAGCAGATTCAGGGAAACACATACACACAGTGAGTGAAGACGTTCTGACAGGGAGTGGTAGTGTGAGGCAGGTATAAGTAGGCAGTACCTCACCAGGGAGGCGTCCAGGAGGCATCCTAACCAGATGTCTGAGCCACCTCAACTGGCTCCTCTGGACGTGGAGGAGCAGCGGCTCTACTCCGAATCCTCCCCGGATGACTGAGCTCCTCACCCTATCTCTAAGGGAGAGCCCAGACACACTACGGCGAAAATAATTTTGGCCGCTTGTACCTGGGATCTCATTGTTTCGGTCATGACCCAAAGCTCATGACCGAACCCTTGACAGAGGAGGACCCTCACAGGCCAGCGATGGAGGAGGATCTCCGGAACCCCTTGTTCCGGTGCTCCCACTAGAGGCAGGTCCACCCGGACCTCCTCTCAAAACCCTGGAGCAAGGATAGGCGGCGGGTCCACCCGGACCCACGTGTTGGACGTCGGACTTTCGTGTGTTGCACCTGCGTCAGATGCCAGACTGGCGTGTGCTGCACCCACGTCAGACGTGCCAGACCCTCAGAGACGGGGCCAGGACGGACCCTCGGAGAAAGGTGCAGGATTTTCGGCAACCAGGGGTGGAGCAGGACATAGAGTTTCCACTTCCTCATTGATAGACTCAGAAGATGCCTCAAAGCTACTGAGGGACTCTTTCAGAAACCCAGCCAGGAAGCCCAGAATGATCTTGGGTTGATGGTTCTGAACACCCCCATCAGGGTTAACTGGGACTGGTGTGGGTACAGATTTGCAGCAAAGTGCTGACTCTGGAGAAGGTGCCTTAAAGCTGCGAGGAGCTGGCACTGGAGAATGCGCTCTGTCGCTGCGAGGAGCAATCAATGACGGATGATCGTCGAACCGTTCTCCCGAAAACTGGCAGGACAGCAGCTGCTGGCTAGGGCCTGGACACCCTCCTCAGACCTCTTAGGTTCGCCCCTGTTTCCTCCACAGAGTGGTGTAACTCAGTCACCAACTGTTTGGCCGAAGCTTCAGAATGTTCATCCATGGGCTGGTGATGGCAGGCAATCTCCAGGTCCGTCATGAGGTGTTCTTCAGGGGTGCTCACATGAATCATTGGTACTGCTCTGTCACCGGCTCCTCCTTCATCTGCTCATGTTTACACTGAAACTTTTTCAAGAAACCCTTTTTTAACGTAACTCTGTGTTCGGCTGAATTTCGGATTCACTCCTACAATTGTTACAGCTAGTAGCCCCAAATCACAACCATTTGAAATCTTTTTTTTTGTTGTTATTGCTTACCTTTGATTAGCATACTTGTTGCTCCTCATCTTGGTGCTTGTATGTTGGGGTTTACCCCAGTGAATGAGAGGGTGGCCTCCTTCCGCATAAGTGTGGGGGAACGGGTTATGACTGTTGTTAGTGCTTTTGCGCCTAACAGCAGTTTTGATTACCAACCCTTTTTTGAGTACTTGGAGGGGGTACTGGAGAGTACTCTCTTAAGCCTCCCTGGTATATTTGAGGGTTCTGGAAAGGAGGGTCCATCAGATAGCATTATGGGAATATTATTCTGAAGCCTCCATGGCCTGACGCCTGATGTGAGCATTGGAGACACAAGGACACACACAAGGCGCCACAATGCCAAATGCTCTGGTGTTACTATGCAGATAATGAATGTCTGTCTAGCCTTGACACAGCGTCTGCTTCAGGATGTGGGATGTGCCCTGTAGGGCATGGTGGCTGATTTAGGGGGTGCCTGAGTCTTGGAGCTCTGGGGATGCCCGAAGTGCGGTGTCGGGTGGGTCCGGCTCGTGAGTCTGAGGCCCCCAGCTGCCTTCCGGAGGGGAGGGGGGGGGGTGGACTGTGGCACACCCAGTTTTAGACAAACTTGAAAACAATGTGCAACAACATCACATTTGAGCAGGTGGACACAGGCTTGAGTCTTTTTCACACCCTTGTTCTCCAATTGCCGCCCACAGTTTAGGGACTGGAGGAGGAGCGGACGGCATGGTCAGGGATCTTGGTTAGCGGTAGATGTTGTGGGATATTGTATTGTTCTCTTCCTTTTCTGTCCTCTTTCTTTTTCACATTTTCTTCTTCTTTTCTCTTCTATGTTCGTGTTTCAGTGTCCATTTAACATGAAATATTCCCTGCATAGATTATAATAATGTTTCTGTCATTTTTAGGTGGAGGTTGCTGTAGGACCCAAATGCGGAGAGACCAAGGCAGGGAGCCATTATCGGTGAGTTTAATGAAAAATCCAAAAAATGTACAAACACTGGAGAAAACACAGGAGCCAGAGCAAAACAAAAACGTAGACCTGGGGTATGCACAGAGAAACAATCAGGCAAATTGACAGGAAATAACAGTAGAAACCGGCAGGGAGTGGAAAAATTAGAGGAGCTTAAATACTGGGGGGTGGAACATAGGCAGTGGTAGACTGACTAATTGGTCACAGGTGTGGAGAAGGGGCTGGAAGAGAAACTGTGGAGAGGGAGCGAGTGGCAACAGCGGGCGAGTGAGAGCAGAAGAGGAACAAGAAAACCAGTCTAAATGTAACTGAGGAAAACAAGATACTGGGAAACAAACTACAAACCAAAATCAAGAACTGTGACAGCCATGACAGTTTCTTGTATATATACATAGGGGTTGGACAATGAAACTGAAACACCTCTCATTTTAGTGTGGGAGGTTTCATGGCTAAATTGGACCAGCCTGGTGGCCAATCTTCATTAATTGCACATTGAACCAATAAGAGCAGAGCGTGAAGGTCCAATTAGCAGGGTAAGAGCACAGTTTTGCTCAAACTATTACAATGCACACAACATTATGGGTGACATACCAGAGTTCAAAAGAGGACAAATTGTTGGTGCACGTCTTGCTGGCGCATCTGTGACCAAGACAGCAAGTCTTTGTGATGTATCAAGAGCCACGGTATCCATGGTAATGTCAGCATACCACCAAGAAGGACGAACCACATCTAACAGGATTAACTGTGGACGCAAGAGGAAGCTGTCTGAAAGGGATGTTCGGGTGCTAACCCGGATTGTATCCAAAAAACATAAAACCACGGCTCCCCAAATCATGGCAGAATTAAATGTGCACCTCAACTCTCCTGTTTCCACCAAAACTGTCCGTCGGGAGCTCCACAGGGTCAATATCCACGGCCGGGCTGCTATAGCCAAACCTTTGGTCACTCGTGCCAATGCCAAACGTCGGTTTCAATGGTGCAAGGAGCGCAAATCTTGGGCTGTGGGCAATTTGAAACATGTATTGTTCTCTGATGAGTCCACCTTTACTGTTTTCCCCACATCCGGGAGAGTTACGGTGTGGAGAAGCCCCAAAGAAGCGTACCACCCAGACTGTTGCATGCCCAGAGTGAAGCATGGGGGTGGATCAGTGATGATTTGGGCTGCTATATCATGGCATTCCCTTGGCCCCATACTTGTGCTAGATGGGCGCGTCACTGCCAAGGACTACCGAACCATTGTGGAGGACCATGAGCATCCAATGGTTCAAACATTGTATCCTGAAGGAGGTGCCGTGTATCAGGATGACAATGCACCAATACACACAGCAAGACTGGTAAAAGGTTGGTTTGATGAACATGAAAGTGAAGTTGAACATCTCCCATGGCCTGCACAGTCACCAGATCTAAATATTATTGAGCCACTTTGGGGTGTTTTGGAGGAGCGAGTCAGGAAACATTTTCCTCCACCAGCATCATGTCGTGATCTGGCCACTGTCCTGCAAGAAGAATGGCTTAAAATCCCTCTGACCACTGTGCAGGACTTGTAGATGTCATTCCCAAGACAAATTGACGCTGTATTGGCCGCAAAAGGAGGCCCTACACCATACTAATAAATGATTGTGGTCTAAAACCAGGTGTTTCAGTTTCATTGTCCAACCCCTGTAAATCCAGAGGAGCACTATGGCGAAAGCAGTAAGGCTCCACTTGTGAAAGTAAAATCTATTGGGCTCTTTTAGGTATTAACACAACAATTCTTATTGCTACACTGCCAGACAGGACACAAAAAAGGAACGGATGACGAAGAGTAAGTAGCAGCTGAAGAAGCAGAGACCTCCTTCTGAAAGCGTTGACGTCCTCCTGGGGAATCGGTACACCAAATTCGTAGCCCTGACCAGCGGTACAGAAGACTAAGTGATTACTTAGGTGGACAGGGAACTGAATTGGTGGCCAGGCGTTTGTGTGGCTTAGGACTAATGTCACTGCTTGGAAGATAGCGTCTGGGACCGACAGCAGGTGGACAGATCGCTAGCCTGGGACCCACAAATGAAGCTCCCATGATGACCTCAGTCAAACGTGTGACATCCTCCTCCGTCCGAAAAGTGTCCAGCATTATTTTGAAACCGGATCGTAAACTCTGTATCGGGATCGGGCTAACGATTGTAGGTGCGAACTTGAACACAGAGTTAGGTTAAGAAAGGTTTTTATTGAAAAATGTTCACTGTAGATAGATCAGGAGATGCAGGTGGAACCAGACTTGAGCAGATGGAAGTGGAGCACACACAAACTGAAAAGCCACAGCGGCAGAGCACAAGTGAGGTGATGCAAAAATCTGGCAGTGAGTAGGTGAGTCAGGCAGGTACATGAAGGAAGGTGAAAAGGTGACCAGAGTTGACTGTAATTACTGGCAGCAGCTAGAGCTGATCTGACTGGAGACTGAGGTGTGGACAGATCTAATTAAGTGGTGGCAGGTGACTGTTAGCTGAGGGAGTCGAAACTAATTAGTCCAGAACAAGGCAAACAAAACCCTAAATCATGACAATAGCCTTCAATAAATATAACAGTTGGAATTAATAATCATAAAGGCAGTCA
The DNA here is from genome assembly GCF_011125445.2 of Fundulus heteroclitus. NCBI lineage: Eukaryota > Metazoa > Chordata > Actinopteri > Cyprinodontiformes > Fundulidae > Fundulus > Fundulus heteroclitus. The sequence continues at coordinate 4,684,020 of NC_046382.1, read as the reverse complement.
AACGATTAAAAATTTCAATCGCGATTAATCACATAATGTCAATAGTTAATTTAAGGTTAATTGCATACGAATCGCAAATGAATCATATATTTTATATTTCTATTTCTGAAAGTTTAAAAGCGTATTAGGGCATTTTAATATGCAATTTTGCAATAAATTACACTATTAAAAACATGCATGTACAAAAAAAATTGTTCATTCCAACAATAATTTCTTTGTATATTTTTGCATGCTGATTATTTCCACCTTCACCATCTTTTTTACGAAAATAAAAAGATAAAATATGCGATTAATTTGCGGTTAATCTCGAGCTGTTGACATTATGCAATTAATTGCTATTAGAATCTTTTATCTTTTGATAGCATACAGTTATAGCCGATAAAAAATATAAACTGTTGCACAACGGCCCAACAGGTAATTCGAATATTGCTGCTCAGCCAATCAGATCGCTGTATTGACAGCTCTGCGAGTTCACCAGTTTATCATGGCTGCGCCCGTAAAGTGTTGTATGCATCTGTTTCCAGACGAAGAAAGCCCAATAATAGCATTTTCTGGTGCCAGTTGGCTGATATCTTGATGACAAGGGAAAAGAAATCCAGTCAACTCCGCCTCATTTCCAACCTATTAGCCGCCTCGCCAGTTTTATTATTATTATTATTTTTATTTTGTTTTATGTTGGCGAGACGCCGCCGCCTCGCCGCCGCCGCGGTAGCGTCTCGCCAACATTAAAAAATAAATAAATAAAAATAATAATAATAATAATAAAACTCGATATGCTTGCATGTTTATTTGACGTTAACACGCGGTTCCTTGTTGTTGCTTTCGCGCGTGCATATAGTGAATGGCAGGGCAAAAACACATGGAGTTCTCGCCGTAAAGTGAGACTTCTGCGTGTGCGGGCCGAGAGCTCTTGCAATTGCAAGAACGGTATTTCCCCCACAGACCCCCAGGGCGGCCGAGAAAACCTTTGTTCGACCTGAAATGACTCATTTAATCATCCAAAACGGTATGGAACACATTAATTAACTGAAAAATGTTGCATAGTATGCCTTTAAAACACTGCTTACCTGCGTCACTTAAAACAGCATATATAAAAGCTTACCTGCGGTGTCGAACAACCACACGCCCAGGTAACGCTACCACTGGAATACTGATAATGCGGCCCTGTGTAAAAAACACCAAATCAGCAAAAAAACATATTGAGAAAGATAAACTTAAAAACCATTTTCCTACCAACCTACCCCAGCCAGCAAACAGCATGGATCGACCACACCCCTGGTCCCAGACACAGGAAGTGAACTCCTGGCTACCACCCTTCTAGCTTCCCCTTTTATAGAGGCTCAGCCCATAGAGAGTGACACATACTGGTGCCACCTGTTACATTTACATCAAATATTACAAAAATCACATGTGGGGTTCCCCAAGGTTCCATCCTGGGTTCCTCCTCTTCAATATCTGCATGATCCTCTAGCTCAGATAATAAAAAACAACAAGATCAGCTACCATCACTATGCAGACGACACACAGCTCTACATCACCATGTCACCAGGTGACTATAAACCAGTTCAGGCACTGAGTAAATGCCTAGAAGAAATCAATGCCTGGATGTGTCAAAACTTTCTTCAATTAAATAAAAACAAAACTGAAGTAATAATATTTGGACCAATAGAGGAGAGATCAAAGGTTAGCACACAGCTTCAGTCGCTTCAGCTAAAAACCACCAATCAGGCCCGAAATCTGGGAGTAGTGATGGACTCAGACCTGAACCTTCAAAAGCATCTAAAGACAGTTACAAGGTCAGCTTTCTATCACCTGAAGAACATTTCTAGGATTAAAGGACTGATGTCTCAGCAGGATCTGGAAATACTAATCCATGCGTTTATTTTTAGTAGAATAGATTACTGCAACGGTTTTTTTTTACAGTTCTGCCTAAAAAGTGGATCAGAAAGCTGCAGCTGATCCAGAACGCTGCTGCCCGCGTCCTCACTAAGACTAAGAACCTAGAGAACATGGACCCGGTTCTGAAGTCCTTCCACTAAGACTAAGAATGTAGAGAACATAACCCCAGTTCTAAAGTCCTTACACTGGCTCCCTGTATCTCAGATAATAGACTTTAAAATTCTTCTGTTAGTCTATAAATCCCTGAATGGCTTAGCACCTAAATACATCACAGACTTGTTATCAGTGCATCAACCCTCCAGACCACTAAGGTCTTCTGGCTCCAGCCTGCTCTGCAGAACCAGAACCAGAACCAGACATGGAGAAGCAGCATTTAGTTCCTATGCTCCACTGATCTGGAACAAACTCCCAGAAAACTGGAAAAGTGCTGAAAGCCTGAGTTCCTTTAAATCGAGATTAAAAACACATTTGTTTAAAATTGCCTTTGAATGTTCCAGTTAAAATGTTTTACTGTTTTTAATGTTCTTTTTTTTGCTTCTACATTCTACCCCTACTTGCTTTTATTTATTCCTATACATATCATGTAAAGCACTTTGAATTGTCTCTGTACTGAATTGTGCTATATAAATAAATTTGCCTTGCCTTGTTGAGGCCACTGAAATGCACCTGGATAGAAGGCAGTGGAGGGGCAATAAGCTGTTAAGGGGAGTGCCTCAGACCTGGACCAGATCACCCTGTATCCAGAACATTTTGAGAATAAGTCTATAATTCCAAGAAGACATGGTACAGATCCGCCAGGATCAGAGACCAGTAATAAGGTGCGATCTGCGTAAAGCATCAGTTTATGTACCATCCCACCCATAGTGCGCCTCAGAAAGTCTTTCGCCTCACATCAATGGCCAAACAGAAGACCAAAGGGGGGTGGGGGTGAACCTGCTTGGTTCCTTTTCCCAACATAAAATAATCTGAAACAAACCTGCCCTTCTGCTTCTGGGTGCTTACGTAATACATTAAACCATATTATAAAGGCGCTGCCACATACAAACTCTTCTAAAATTTTGAACACATACCCCCATTCAATCTACGACCACAAATGAATCCCACTTAGTCAGTATGAATCAATTAAGTGGTTATACTATCTAATCGGTTTGGCAAATTTTTTTTAAATGATCTTAACATCTATTTGCATTTACAACATAGGATAGTCATTTTTGCATTCATCAAGATCTTTATCTTTGTTAGGAATTAGACTAATAAGGGTCTGTATCAAAGTTGGTGGCAGTGTCCCCCCCGTTGCTTCCTTATTAACCTTTAGTAAAGGTGAAGCTAAGCTTGCAAAGCTCTTAAAAAATTCCCCAGTAAAGCCATCGGGCCCAGGCACTTTATTTGACGGTAAAGCCTTAATACCCCTTTAATCTGATCAATAGTAATATCAAGGTCTAGAAAATTCCTCTGTTCATCTCTCAGTTTTGGGAGTCCTAGTTCTATAAACTCATGAATTTCTTTTTCAGATGAGTTCAGATTGTACTATAGAGATTACCATGTTTTTCGGAGTATCAGTTGCTCCAGAATATAAGTCGCATCAGTTAAAAAATGCATCATAAAGAGGAAAAAACATATACAAGTCGCACTGGACTATACGCATCAAAATCAGCGAAGTTGTAAATGGTAAATCAGGTTAATAATTGTTAGTTAATGAAAACGATTGCTAGTTATCATTAAAGCTGGTAGCCCTTAATCACAACCATTCAGAAACATTTTTTCTCATTGTCGCTTTCCTTTGATTAGAATAACACATTTATAATATACAATTATAGTTAATAATATTCATGATCAAATAAGTAAAATTTTACAGCAGTGGCAGCCTGGTGAGCTGATGGAGGGTCTACAGTGTAGAGGGAGAACAGAACCGGTACCAGCACAGTTCCCTGAGGTGTTCCTGTGCTGCAGATCAGCTTGTTAGAGACATCTGGCTGGTCAAAGCTCACATCATTTAGATTTTCTAGTTTAACACTTGGATTCACATGATATACTTGAAAAAACAATCCAAAATGCTTCCTTTTAAGATTTACACAATCATCATCACTTATGTTTGCAGGTGCCACTGTTTTCAAAGTTCTGGTTCAACATTGAAGGATGGAAGGGTTGAAAAACAAATTGTCTTTGGACAGCATGATCAGTTCCACCTTCAACTTCATAGACCAAAACAACCCGGTTCTAAAGTACTCAAATTTAAGTGACATTGCTTCAGCTTACCAAATCCTACTAAGGGTGGACTGGATCACCATGGGCATTGGACTTCCTTTGACTCTAACAGTGATAGTTGCAGTTTTTATACAGGTGAGACAAAAAAAACAACAATATTGTATACAGTAATGTTCACAATCTTTTCCTGTGATTCTGTGTCTTTGCTGCTGACTGCTTACATCAGCCTCTGCTCCTGGTGCTGCTCTAGCAATCATCTCCTGATGTCCTGCACCTGGGACTGCTCTGATTTGTGGCGCTGTCACACCTGTGGGTTTCTCTATATGTACCTGTCTTCTCCAGGAGTGATGGTGAGATGAAGCCTCATGAGGCATTGAACCACTTGAGCCAACTGGTTTGAGAAAGGGTTCATTTCTTGAAGCTTCATGTGCACACGGAACCACCTACAGGCCAGGTGTATAATCACAGCCAGCTGTATCTTAACACGTGTGATGCATTGATTTTTTTTGTCTATTATGGCTCTTGGGAATGACTTCAAAAAGGTGTAGGACGAAATCATTTGTCTACATAAATTGTGTATACACATATGTGTATTTCAATCTGAAAAACTCACAGAGAAAGAAATGGCAATTAGAAGGATTTTATTGACACAATAATTTAAGTCTTTGGCGCTCAGACCTCGGCAGGAACATTAATGCTGAATTAAACTTTAATATGCATAAGTAGATGTATGAGAACAGGGATGTTCCCCCCAAAAAATGCAGAGGTCAGAGCGTCAGTTTGCTCATAAGGCAATGTGACGGGATAGTGATTTGAATGGGAGATGATTAGGTGAATGAAATGAAAGAAATGAACAAGGAGAAGTGAGCAGAGATGCTTTCTTGCGGAAGATGTCTTGCTTATGATTTCTTGCGGAAGATGTCTTGCATATGCTTTTTTGCGGAAGATGTCTTGCTTATGCTTTCTTGCGGAAGATGTCTTGCTTATGCTTTCTTGCGGAAGATGTCTTGCTTATGCTTTCTTGCGGAAGATGTCTTGCAGATGATGCACATAGAGAAATGAGTGATCATGACAAGATGCATGACAGAATGCTTGACGCATGCATGAGAGTTACGGACTGTGATGATTATGAATGATAAACTCAATTTGAAAGAGTGAAACATGAAGGGTCTGACGACACATGTGAAAAGTTCAATCCACCACCAGTATTTGCAGTTAGATTACCTTAGAGCTGAGAGGGCATTGAGCAGCTAAATGAATGGATGCTCAGAACGATGTGTGAGGCATGATGATGATGACCATGGCCCATTGTTTGAGTGATCAGGAACCTGTGAAACAATTATAAAGAACCCCCAAAACCTACGGATGGCAGCATCCGTAAATTTTTTAAACACATCTATGACAGAAAGGCATTATAGAAATATATTTCGATCCAGGCGAGAAGCAGACCAGACGGTCAGAACGGCAGCTCTCAACCAGAGTATCCTGTTCAAGAAGGAAAGAACAAATTTAGTGAACTCGAGCTGCCTGGAAATAAAGTGTGACTCTGGCAATGATGCATTTGTGAGATTGAGGTGACTGAGCAAGGAGGGCAGCTGACGGTTGGAAATAACTGATATGGAATGAGACTGATATCTTGTGAATTAGAAAGCTGAACTGCAGGCAGGAACCATGCTGGGACCAAGTTGAGATCAATACCTAGAACTCAATTTGCAGGCCGACAGGTTTAATTTGAGAAAGGACAAACTGAGAATAGTAAAAGGAAGATCTATGAGAGGAAGTGACCACAAGATGAATGAATGAAGAGGATGAAGATGGGTAACATGTCTTAAGACATAATTTATCAAATAATGTTTGCTTAACTCATGAATGCATAAACTGCCGAACGCATACTAAATGCTGTCATGAACGGATTAAGCTATTTAGCTCATTCCATGATGTTTGAAATGAAAATACTTTAGATTCTTACTACATTCTGATAAAACTGATGATCTTCATTACTTATTAGCTTAATTAGCCTCACCAGTCTGCAGACAGGATCCGTAATTTAAACTAATGTTATGCAATAACACCATGATAAATAATTGATCTCGGATTGAATTCGGAACTGTGGTATGAGACCCTCAAGGCTTGGACGGCCTTCTTCCCACCGGGGTCCTGCTGAGAACCCTCCTTACAAATAAAAACCTTCCCCCACAGACAAAGAGCTCTCTTTCTTCAGCTCACTCCTGCAGACTTCTTTAGCAGCTTTCTCAGAGCAGACAAAGAAGGCCAACCATGAGGCCTGGTCGGCCCTGACCAACACACAAGCCAGCAGCTGAGGGAAGGTGCCTGGCCAGCCACGCTTGATCCAAGGTCTGCTAGACTCGACTGCCTGCTTCAGCATCTGGAGAGGCTCTCATCGCCTGGGGAACATGTCCGGGCAAATGCAGAGCCAGTTGCTGTCCTAACCTCACGACCGGTAGCAGGAGCAAAGATCCTACATGCGAAACAGCTCTGTGTATTTCTTCTCAGCCTGTAACGAGGAGCGAACCCAGATGGAGCTGAAAGCTGTGGAATTCTGAGGAAAAACCCTGCTCAAATTGTACCGCAACCGGTTCAGAGAACGTGCTCACACCAGGCCTCCGACCCGACCACATGCAGCAGAGCCATTATTTCAACAAATAATGTTCTGTTTAACTTGGGTCCCGCATTGTAAATGGATTGAAATACATGGCAAATGTCTCAACTCCATGCCATGTTCTTGGAATCAGACCCTCAGTGAACAAGGATTCACCGGGTTATCCTGATCATGATCAACCACCCTGGTTTGTCCTTTGTTTTGTTTTCAAATAGTTCCCTAGCCTCTTCTATCTTCATTTGCCCAGTAGCCCAGTCAAGTCTCACCAACCTAGCAGAGAGGATTCACCAATCGAACATTGTGCTAATTCAGGCAAACAGTATCACATAGTGATGCTCTCCGGATGTTCATTTTACCTGTTACTAATTTCTTGAACCTGAAAAGAAGCTGTTACTCCTTTACCCTGTGTGTGCAGGTTCTACTGTCAAAAGACTGCCAGTGCTCGAACTCATCCCTCTCAACCATTGTCTCGATATCAGCCCAAAAGCCGATCATCACCAGATAATACCCAACAGACAGAGAGTTATTTATGAAACATTAAATAACTTTAAACAGTGTATAATTGCACAATACTATCAACCAGACAACAGCACCCACAGTGATGCTCTCCGGATGTTCATCTTAAAATAAATTCTTGAACCTGAAAAGAAATATGTCAATCCCTAAAATACATGAGCAATTGCTGTTAAAAGATCGCCAATACTCAAATCATCCCCCACAGCCATCCGGACGTCAGCTCCCAGCTGACATTCATCAGACAATACCTACAAACAAGAACATTTAAATAACTTTAACATGTATAATTCCACAACACCTGAAGTAATTGATTAGCAAAACATTAAACTGACCGATGAAATGACAAGAGTGACAAAGTGGCCTGGTAAGCATGAATAAGAGGTCTGAACCAGTACAGACCGTTCCAAACGAACGCCGAATTGCACCAGAGTTGCAGCGGTTTTAACAACAATTGGTATAAATCGCTGGATTTAAAATGCACTTCTGAAATAAAATGGGTTAAGTAACAACTCAACCCTACTGTCCGGTTAAACTGAACGTGAATGACATTGAAGGTACTTAATGCGGAAGGATTGCCAATAGAAGTCGTTGAATGACAAAATCAGAGAAAAATGCTGAGACATTTGCTAATACAGCCTGCAGGTTGATGATAAAGGGGAGACGAGAAGAACGTTACCATATCAAAGATAGTAAGAGAACACAGAAATGGGAAAAAACAAAAGAGGGAAATGATAAGGTTAACATTTCAGCTTATAAACTTAATTAACACTTAAAATCAAGCATACTATGGACAAGAAATGACTGTAGAAAATATGAACAATGAGTTGAATTAGAATGACATAATTATGAAATAAGAGAAGATTAATGGAGTCCATCACGAACCATACTGCAAACAGTAGGTGGCAGTAATGCTACTACAAGCCTGTCGCCAACCGCCAAAACCAGAAGAAGAAGAAAACGAAAACAAACAGAATGGATGGGATACTTCTGCCTAACAGACGGACAGTTCAGGAGCATGATGAGCGAAATGCATGTAATATGAATGAAAACATGAGTGGATACGTGTTACCTTGAGCTGCTAGGAGCGGGCATGAGAGGAGATCCGGCTGAAAGTTGCGCAGGACGATAGCTGCTCTCGGCTACGAAGCAGAGCGGGACCGGAGCTGAGTCAGAGTTGGGACGGCGTCTACGTCGCTTGTGAAAGCGGGGATTTGCAAGTTCATAGCGCCAGGAATCAGAGCTGATGAAAACAGAGGTTGGGAGACGGAATGAGACGCCACGGCGGAAGAAGGCTCGCTAAGAGAGCGAATCCAGGTCAGTGCTGGTTAAGATATGCTGGAGCGAATACAGAGATTGCAGAGGATGGATGCGCGGCTAGATGGCATTCCTATGAGCAGCAGGATTTGAGGATGAGTTGTTATCGTCTTGAATCGGACATCTGATTCGAAATCCGACATGCAATCCGTTTGCGCTTGCTGGTTAGCAGGCTGAGACGTGGATTTGAAGTTGCTTTTAAGATGAGCGCGGGACGTTTCCTCACTCTGCCAAGCCCTCTTGTACATCTGCCTCTCTGTTGCCCTGTGGATCAAGACCCTGGACTGGACTATATACCAAGACTGTTGAATTCCCCTCTGATACCTATGCCTGCTTCTGAATTCCTGTGTATGACCCTGGACTGTAACCAAATCTCTTCCCCAGCAACAAGTTTTGTTTGGGACTCAAAATCTGTGTGAAAAGGACAAACCAAGATCCTCCTGGGACCACTGCTGGATTCTACAACCCTCCTATTTTCCTTTACAATGCTTATTGGAGGAGCGGGCTCCCTACGTGAATCTACTGCTTTCTGAAAAGTCCAGAGAGAGAAGTTTCAGGTCTGAAAGATATATCAGTCCGAAAAGATCAGTTAATTTATTGTTTCCTTCTCCCAGCACGAATGAGCCAGTAGAGAATAATTCCACGGAGGAACCCATGCAGCTGAGGCATAGCCGACTTTATCCAGAAGAGCGAGATCACCGTAAAAAGGTTTTGGCTGTGTATTTAGTGTGAAGCAAAGGGACATTACATTGCTACCTGTCCATTAAGAGATGAAGCTCAGTAGTAAAAAAGGAGGCTTCTACTGAGGCAGTGCTACTAGCTACGATCTGGTGCTGATACTGAGTTTATTGTTGAGACTTTTCTCTTAGTCTGGGCATTTAGCTGGTCCCTGCTGAGATTAATCATGATGTCCTTGCCCTAGGTGGTCATGTGCTTAATCACACAATTTCCCAGACAGTACCTGTTCATTTGAGCCTTGGTGGAAATCATCATGAGAGAGACATTTTCACTGTCAAATCTCCAAATTTACCTGTTTGTCCTGGTTGATGAAGCACAAACCCCACACTGATTGGAGAACAATAGAGATTTGAGGTTGGTCTAAGAATTGTCTTAGGTTTTCAAAAATCACAAGGCAACCTCCTTACCTACGCATTGACCCTATAATTATGCCATTGATTTACTCCCTGGAACCACTCCACCCAGAGGGTGTCTATGTCCATTGGCAGCTCCACAAACAGAGGCAACAAAGAAATATATTGATGAGTCATTACAAGCAGGAATAATCAATCCTTCTTCACCTGCTAGCGCTGGTTTCTTCTTTGTAGGCAAGAAGGATGGCTCACTTCAACCCTGCATTGCCTACAGAGGACTCCATGCTATCACAATTAAGTATCATTGTCCTTTACCCACTATGGACACACCTTTTGACCCCTTTGAAGGATCCTGCAATTTCTCTAAATTGGATCTCAGAAATACCTACCATCTTGTGCGCATCTGAGAGGAAGATGAGTGGAAGACAGCAGTTAACACTCCTACCATCTCTAGCTTCCTCACACCATGAGAATTCATCCCATATTCCATGTCTCCGGAGAAAAGCTCTTCATCCGGTCTCAGTTAGAGCCCACCTCCAGCACCCCTCCGCCCACCCGGCTTCTGGATGCAGAATCTGTTTACAGTGTTAGGATTCTCTTCGTGTCCGGCTGCATTGTCAGGTCCAAAACATGGTGCATTACAATGTTCAGCAACAATGAATGTGCTGTTTGACTTTGTGTCCGCTCTTTAAATAATGGTTCTCTCTCATTTCAGGTGTAAGTTTACCTTTTCTTACCTAGAAATGACTGAAATGTTTGACACAGGAAACATTTTACATGTTAATAATATTCTGGTGTCATTAGTTACTTTTTTCTCTGTTATCTTTGTTGCAGGTGAAAAAGGATCAGGGTGTCCCAGTCTACGTCATCAACCTTCTCTTTTCTGATCTCATTCAGTTCTGCGGCAGAATTATAGTTTATTTAGTTCGGCCTAATATCGGCTATGGCATCACGTTTGCTGGTTTAATGGCCAGTGTTGGATTCATGGTCTGTATCTCCTTGGAAAGGTAACTATGTGTTTCCCTTTAAGCTTCTTTATCGTCTCATATAATCCCGTTAGTCAGTACCTGATAGTCTCCATGGACTAAACAGCTCCATGTGTTATTACAGGTATTTGATCATCGCCAAGCCACTGTGGTACAGATTCAGGAGAAACATCAAGACCTACGTGGTGGTCTGTGTTGTGGTCTGGACTCTTTCTCTTCCTTTTCCTCTAACTATTTTTCTGACTACTGATCCTACTACTGCTTATACAATTTATTACCTCTTCTTACCATGTTTTCTCCTCCTGTCCTTTCCCTTCTTAATCTTCTTCTTGGTTGGGACTATTAAAGCTCTGTCTGGAGCCCTCAGTGTCCCAGCAGAAGAAAAACGACGAATCACAGCCGTTCAGGTTGTGGTGCTGCTAATTTACACTCTGCTTTTCCTGCCAGGCTTTGTTTATCTTCTGTTCAACAGAGCAAATTTAATCCACCGTCTTGTTGCTTTAGTTTGTCTTTATCTTAGTCCCCTTGCAGACACAACTCTGTATTTGTTGAGTAGGAAAAGCTTCCTGGATAAGTTTCTGGCTTCACTCTGTTCTTGTAAAGCATCAGACAATCAGGAGATGAGCAGCAAGGATACTGAAAGACCGACTGCTCCACATACTGAGACTGTTTAGGGTTTAATATCTGGAGCCTCCACAACAATCTACTGTAGATGCTTTTTGGGTTGATTACCAACATAGATTCGAAAGACTTCTGTTTTTAAATGTTTCATTGATATAATTTCTTGGGAAAATGTTACTGTGCTTTACTTAATCTTAGGCTAGAACAGAAGATTTTCAAAGGTGGGCTCTAGGAGCGGAGTAAGAGACTGAACACCAGAAATAGATTTTTGTTGGTACCATATATTGTGCAAGAAAAAAACAAGAATAACAGACAGACAGATATCAAGACAATGGCCATTCAAATCTTAATCATTTAATCAGTTCAGATCCCATAAGATTCTGCATATTCTTCAAAAGGTCCAGAGAAATCCAAGTCCCAGCAGCAGTGTATGCCACATGCACTATCCCGTTCAACGGCCCAGTAGACAAAAGTCCAAAAAGATTCAAAACAGAGGGGAGGGTAAATGCAGAAAGGCTCTGGGCAGTAAGTTGAACTCAAACGGGACAGTGATTTAAAGGATAGGCTATGAAGCCTCCTACCAGCCCAATCAGAGCAGGTGATACTCGACAAATGAGTTCTGGGCTGAGATGAACTTCAGGCTTTCTTGCCTCAGTAGGTTCCTAGCTCGCCATTAACACCTGGCCCATATAAAGACAGGACCAGTATAAATTCATGTGCACATAATTCATCATAACAATCACAATACAACATGGTATTACAATTAATTCATCAAAAACAATCAAATATTGTACAATTAGTTCAAATGATCACTTTCCTTATAAATAATGCCTGTTTACATTCATTATCAATCCATAGTATAAAAAAATAAATTTCCAATAAATAGTAGTACATGCCATTCATACAAGTCATAAACATTGGGCAATAATACAAATTCCTTTACAATAAAGATATTTAGAGAAACGGCTAGGCTAGGCTACCACATAGAAATGAATGTGGAAATGAATGAGCTGCCAAGCTAATGTTGGCACACTTACCAATTCTGTGGTTTCACAACAAAAATCCTGCCGCCTACTGGGGCTTGATTTGGCTCCTATAAACTGATGACAGATATTTAGTTTACTTTTGACAGACTTTGTAAAATGAGCAAGTGAGCAACTTAAACATACCTCCAACAAACTTTCCTGGCAACCACTACCTCCTGCTTATATAGCCTCTTCATTGGCTCTCCGCAATCACATGACAATGTGATGTCAGATCAGGGTAGTATTGATTATTCTTAAGAGCAAGATTACAAGTTTGTTTTTTAAAGCTTTGCCTGGATTACAAAAACATCTAACCAAAATAAAATGTGAGCAACTAGCTACTGAAAAACAATGTGCTTCATTCACTGACCATTTATTTAATTTTTTTTGTTCTTCCACTGGCCAACAACACATTGTTCTTTAAGATTAACTTTGGTTTCTTTAACTTGGATCTGCAGTGATTCATTGAATAATTCAGATGATGGTTTTCAACTATCTTTATTTTTCGTTTTGATCTTGTGTGTGTACATAGTTCCTTATCTTTTTAATCTTCATTTTGCTTAGTACTTTTAGTTAAGCTTCACTAGCCTAGTAGACCGGATTTTTAGATTGAAATATAGTGTTAATTCAGATAAACAGCATTCTGTAGCGATCTCTGGATGTTAATTTTGTTTCTGTTAATAAATTCTTGAATTTGAGAAGTTGTCACTCATTTATTGTATATTTTTGCAGAGTTTGTGTCATGATCTCGGCACTAGTGCTGGTTTGATTCATCACCCAACACACCTGTGTAGCTCCGCCTTATTCTCATCACTACTCATCTTATACACCTGCTTCTGTCACTATATAATCAGCCACCAAACCAGACACTAGTGCCAGATTATTTCAAGCCACTCAGTTAGATTAATCCAGCATTCTGTCCTGTTATTCTGCCTGCCTGTTTCCTGACCTGGTCTGTCTCCTGTTTTTTGAGCCTGCCTGAGCCCCTGTCTTATTATGTCTGCCTGCTTGTTTATTGTACATGTTCTGCCTTTGGAATTCTAAGCCTGCCTGATCCCTGCTGTTTTGCCTAGCTGTTTACTAACCTGGATTTGAACCTCGACCCTGCCTTGGATTTCCCTTTGGATCTTCTCTGGAGCTCTGATGACCTAGCTCTGACCGTGGATTGTACCTCTGAACACGAAGCCTGGAAAACCCCTCGGTACCTCTAGCCTGCTGTCCTTGACGGATCTGACTATCTGCCTGTTTCCCGACCATCCAGTGACTGCCTAAGCCCCCAAGGGATTTTTCCCTCGACCTGTACGGCAAGCAGGCGGGTCCATTAACCTACAGTCACCGGTTCTCTTTTGTTTCCTCCGGTCTACATTTTTAAAGAGTGATTCCGACCAAAGACGCTGACGATGGCCCCGCAGCCTGCAGCTGTTTACTGTTAAATAAACTGAGTTGTAACGTCTACTGTCTGTCCTGGTCGAATTCTGGGTCCTTGGTATCCGGTCGTAAAAGTTTACTGTTAAAAGATTGCCAGTGCTCGAATAATTTCTTTCAACTATTGTCCTAGTTGTCCTGTTATTAATTAAACATTAAATAACTTAAACGTGAAGTTGCACAATGTTTTAAACTCAATTATAATAATTATAAATATAATAACAGTTGTTTTTAGTTATAACTGTTAGGATGTATCTAAAAATTTGCACATTTGCAGTTTTTTTACACTGAATTCATTAATACAAACTGCATCATCTGTGTTATGCCAAAGCAGAAAGGAAATCTAATATTGAAGCCTGACACAGTGTTGTTTAAAAATATGTAAAATGAATAAATGCTATGGTGCAGGCAGACAAGATCTCTGCAGGAAACTTGAAGGCCAGCAACGCTGGAGCAGAGCTCACGGAGCCACAAATAGTTCACATTAGCATCAGATACGAGCAACATCTAAAAAGTAATGGGAACTCACCCTAACCCTAATCAGAAAAAAATGGAATTGAGCATTAAGACTTGCAGTGGGAACGTAGCCCAAGGGCCTAAACTTCAAAAGGTTTTCATGTATTAAAACAGGAGAAATTAATTAGTGTGTACAAAACTGATCTTCAAACCCAGGAGAGAGTTTACGTGTTTACAATGAGTGGAACAGTGGTTGCAAACTGTATCGTCCACCAAGCCCAAGGTTATTATAGTGGGGGATTTTAACATTCATGGTGACACTGAATGTGATTACCTTAATGTAGCCTTTAAAACTATCCTAGATTCAATTGGCTTTTCTCAAAATGTGCATAAACCGATGCACTCTTGCCTTCATACTTTGGACCTTGTGCTGGCATACAGCATTGATTGTGAAGAATTAACTGTATTTCCTCACAACCCTGTCCTATCTGAACATTTATCAATAACCATTGAGTTAAATTTGATTGAGTTCTCCACCCCCAAGAGAAGTTTTCATTGTAGTAGATTTTCATCAAATAATGCTGTATAAAACTTTAAGAGTCTGTCCCCCTTTTAATTTCCTCAGTATCACAGAAATGCCCTGCAGATGACAGCAATGTTGTCTCTTGCCATTCACAAATAGACGCCTTTGTTAACAGTGCCACTACCCCATTGTGTTTTGCATTAGACAATGTAGCTCCCTTGAAAAAGGTTATTATTCACAGGAAGCTGGCTCCTGTGAGGCAGCATTGGAGGAATCTGTGTGGTGTTTGAACAATTTAGAAGTAGTAGAGCTTTCTGAGCTATCTAAAATTTTAGCTTCATCTAAACCTTCTACCTGTATGTTAGACCCAATCCCAATCAAGCTGTTTAAAGAGGTAAGCCCTATTTTAGACATCTACCCTTGGTAAATGGATATGTACCACAGGCTTTTAAAGCTTATTAAACCTTTACTTGAGAAACTTTCTCTTGATCAAGATGAGTTAGTAAATTACAGACCTATGTCCAATCTTCTTTTCTTATCTAAAATTCTTGAGAAGGTAGTTGCTAATCAACTTTGTGAACATTTACAAAGTAATGACCTACTTAAGGAGTTTCAGTCAGGCTTCAGAACTCATCATAGCACTGAAACAGCTCTGGTGAAGGTCACTAATGATATTCTCATGGCCTCAGATAATGAACTTGTGTCTATACTTGTCCTGTTAGATCTTAGTGCTGCATTTTATTTTTTATTTAATTATTTCAGACACACAAGTATATAATAATGACAGTATATGTCCATATATCCATATAACATAAATTAAAACAGTCTGAAAAAGGGTGTATTGGCAGAAGCAATAAGCTTATAATGCCCACCCTGCAAAGCAAATTTACATTGGACTAGAAAGCAAAAGAAAAACAAAGAAAAAGATAAAGATAAAGAAAAAGATGGCTACTGTTTATAATACATACCAACGTATGATTTTAGGAAAAGTATTATTCTACAATAATAACATATTGCGAGAGAAAAAAAAGGTAACGCACCCAGTATCTAAGCTCTTAACTGCATTCACATTCATAATTTTTTATCGTATTATTCTCAAATATGTTTTTAAACTTTTTTACTGTTGTACAGTCTTTTAGCTCCTGATCTAATTTGTTCCATACATCAACCCCAACAAAAGAAATACAATGTTGTTTTACATTTGTTCTTGCTTTTGGTTTTCTGAACATTTTATACCCTTTGAGATCATAAGCACTGTCCCTGATCGAAAACAGACCCTGAATGTCTGCTGGCAACAAATTATTTTTTACTTTGTACATAAATTGAGCAGTCTTAAAGTAAACCAAATCTTTAAATTTTAATGTTTTTAAATGTACAAAAAATTGGTTTGTATGCTCTCTATAATCTGCTTTATTTACAATTCGAATAGCTGTCTTTTGAATTATGAACAATGGGTTTAAATTAGTTTTATAGGTGTTTCCCGACACTTCAATACAGTACATCAGGTAAGGCAAAATTAATGAACAGTACAAGAGATATAATGTTTTTTTATTTAAAATGCCTTTAAATTAATATAACACTGCCAATGTTTTAGATAACTTTGATATAGTCAATGTGTGGTTTCCAACTTAGCTTATTTTGTATTGTTACCCCAAGAAATTTTACATCACTTACTCTTTCGATATCTGTGTCATTTATTTTCAATTTTGTGTGCACAGTAATAGCACGATTTGTGAATATTATAAATTTTGTTTTCTTTAGATTTAAGGTTAATTTGTTTGAATCAAACCAACACTTTAATATATTTAATTCTTTTTCTATTGTCTCCAATAAGGTTTTTAAATCTTTACCAGAACTAAGGATATTAGTCCGTCCGTCAGTCCGTCCGTCTTCTTCCGCTTATCCGGGGTCGGGTCGTGGGGGTAGCAGCTTCAGTAGGGAGGCCCAGACGTCCCTCTCCCCGGCCACTTGGGCCAGCTCCTCAGGAGGAAACCCAAGGCGTTCCCAGCCGGGAGACATAGTCCCTCCAGCGTGTCCTGGGTCTTCCCCTGGGCCTCCTCCCGGTGGGACGTGCCCGGAACACCTCACCAGGGAGGCGTCCAGGAGGCATCCTGACCAGATGCCCGAGCCACCTCAACTGGCTCCTCTGGACGTGGAGGAGCAGCGGCTCTACTCTGAGTCCTCCCCGGATGACTGAGCTCCTCACCCTATCTCTAAGGGAGAGCCCAGACACACTACGGAGAAAACTCATTTCAGCCGCTTGTATCCGGGATCTCGTTCTTTCGGTCATGACCCAAAGCTCGTGACCATAGATGAGGGTAGGAACGTAGGAACGTAGATCGACCGGTAAATCTCTTCACCACAACGGATCGGTACAGCGCCCGCTTCACAGCAGACGCTGCACCAATCCGCCTGTCGATCTCCCGCTCCATCTTCCCCTCATTCGTGAACAAGACCCCAAGATTTTTGAACTCCTCCACTAGGGGTAGCACATCCCCCCCAACCCGGGGATATTAGTATCATCTGCAAATAATATAAAATGTAATATTTTTGAGATTAAACATATATCATTAATATAAAGGATAAATAGTAAAGGACCCAACACTGACCCCTGCGGTAGACCAGTGGTCATTGTCAGTAACTGTGAATCAGTATTTTTGATGTGGACATATTGTGATCTATTCTCCAAATAACTCTTAAACCAAGAAAGAGCCACACCCCTAATTCCATATCTACAAAGTTTTTTAAGTAATAATTCATGATTAACAGTATCAAAAGCTTTTGTTAGGTCTTAGAAAACTCCTACAGTGTATTGTTTATTATCAATGGCATCAGATATTCTTTCCACAAGATCAACAAGTGCCAGAGCAGTGGACCTATCAGGTCTGAACCCATATTGCTGTTCACAGAGAATGTTATGTTTTACAATAAAATTACATAATCTTTTATGAAATATTTTTTCCAAAATTTTTGAAAATTGAGATAAAAGGGATATCGGCCTGTAATTAGAAAAATCGTGCTTGTCCCCAGCCTTATAAATAGGAATAACCTTAGCAATCTTCATCTTTTTTGGAAACCTGCCTAACTGCAAGGACTGGTTGTGTGAGTGGTTTAGCAATATACTCAATGATTTCTTTTAACACTGACATATCTAATCCATTCCAGTCTTCTGATTTTTTACTTTTACATTTTTTAACAATTGTAATAATTTCATTTTCAGTTGTACCCTGTAAAAATATAGTTTTATCTAAATTTATTATATTACCTACAATATCATTGTCATCACAATTGGAATTTATCCCCTCTGCCAAGTGTGGCCCAATATCAGCAAAGAATTTATTACATTCATTTGCAATGTCATTAGATTGGCTGATTTTACACTTCTCTTTTGTTAAAAAGTAATTAGGAAATATAGAACTGCTACCCTTTTTAATTATTTGATTTAGTACACGCCATGTTTTTTTAATATTTGATTTATTTTATTCCAGAATTTTGCTATAATAATTTATTTTACTAGATCTCATAATGCTTATTAATTTATTCTTATAGACTTTATATGTTTGTTCTGCTTCCTGAGTTCTATTTTTCAAGAAGTCTTTATACAACTTATTTTTCTTTGTACAAGCTTTTTGAATACCCTTGGTTAGCCATGGCTTTTCAGCATATTTATTTCTCTTTACCTTGTGGACTAGGGGGCAACATTTCTCATATAGGGTGATAATAATATTTAAAAAATTATCGT
This sequence comes from Fundulus heteroclitus, assembly GCF_011125445.2. Classification (NCBI taxonomy): domain Eukaryota; kingdom Metazoa; phylum Chordata; class Actinopteri; order Cyprinodontiformes; family Fundulidae; genus Fundulus; species Fundulus heteroclitus. Next base: position 4,665,597 of record NC_046382.1, on the reverse strand, counting down.
ATGCCATGTTTACATCTTCTACATAAACCTCATCCCAGCTTTGTTTAGTTAAATCAATTTTAAATTAGTTTATTGCCTCTTGAGTTTTTTGTCTTGAAACTATAATAGTTTTGCTTTTGGTGACTTTTGGAGGCCTTTGTACTATTGTAAAAACAGGTAAATGGTCAGATATGTCAGCAATCAGAAGTCCACTAAACACATCACTTTCAATAACATTAGTGAAAATATCTGTAATCTGTATTGGCATTTTGCATTTGAGGATTCAACAGATCAATGTTAAAATCTCCACATACAAAACACATTTTTTATTGTTTATGCCATCATACATATCAGTTATTTTTTCCCGGAACTTTTCAACACAGATACAGTTGATTGCAATACAAAATTCTTCTTCTAACGTATAAAGCCCTTAATAATCAAGCTCCATCATATATCAGATATATCAGAGCTCTGATTACCCCGTATGTTGCTAACAGAGCACTTCGCTCTCAGACTGCAGGTCTGCTGGTGGTTCCTAGAGTCTCTAAAAGTAGAATGGGAGGCAGATCCTTTAGCTATCAGGCTCCTCTCCTGTGGAACCAACTCCCACTTTTGGTCCATGAGGCAGACACCCCGTCTATTTTTAAGACTAATCTTAAAACTTTCCTTTGTGACAAAGCTTACAGTTAGAGTCAGCCACTGGAAGAACAAATTAAAATACTTTTCTTACACGAGAACAACCAGAGTTAATGAGAAAAAAACAGCATTTGTTGCAGTGTTTACCAGTCAATTTAACTAATCTTAAAACTTTCCTTTTTGACAAAGCTTATAGTTAGAGTGGTTTATGTTACCCCTAGCTACCTCTATAGTTATGCTGCTATAGGGTTAGGCTGCTGGAGGACATCAGGGTCTATTTTTCTATTATTTCTCACTACTGAGTTCTACTGTTCTTCAATTTTGCATTGCTTGTCATTATTTCAGCTTTTAACTTTTTTGTTCTCTCTCTTTTACTTCTTCATTGTATGTATATTTGGTGTGGTGTTCTGTTAGTTGTGACATCATCCAGGGAAGACAGATCACCCGCTATTACCATAGACATCATATACGTAGACGCGTTGTTGGGTGGGTTCTGCCTATGCTGCGATGCGTCAGAGCGTCCGTCATCTTAAATGTGGCAAATCTGCAGTTACTCAGTCACTTAAACAGTATCAGAGGGACTTTAATCTCAGAATATACTTTGTATTCATAATATTTTTATTTTTGTAATATTACAAGTTTATTTTCGTATACCTGTAGCTTCATTCTCGTAAAGAATACAAATAATTAAAATAATCTAACCTGGCCCTATTACTCCAGGAGTGAAATAATTCTGCAAACTGTGACTATTCTGGAAATGTTCCCTCTTAATTCTCATAATATGACGTTTTTTTTCATAACATTACCACTTTTGTGTTTTTTCTTTTCTTTTTTTTTTTTTGCTTCATTGTCCTAGGTCTTTTTTTCTTATATTAGTAATTTTACCTCTTTAATTAATCCCCCAAAAAGTCTGTTCCTAAAGTTTCACAAGTGACACGGCTTTATGAAATAATGAAGACCACAATGTTTCGATTTAACAAATTGATCGTTATGTTCATAACACATACACATATATATACACACACACACACATATATACACACACATGTATGTATATATATATATTTTTTATTATATATATTATATAGAGATATATATATATATATATATAGAGATATACACATATATATATAGATATATATATACTATATACACATATATAAATATATAGTACACACATATAATATATATATATATTAATGACACACATAATAATATATATACATATATATAATAGATACACTATTATATATATAATATAGATATATATAGTATATATAATACAGTAATATATATATTATACACATATATATATCTATACATATATATATATATATATATATATATATATCTATATATATACACATATATATATATACCTATATATATATATATATATATATCTATATACCCTATATATATATCTATATCTATATATCCCCCCTATATATCTATCTCTCTCTATCTATATCTTCTCTATATATCTCTATATCTCTCTATATCTCTCTCTCTATCTCTATACCCACCTCTCTCTCCCCCTCTCTCTCTCTCTCTCTCTCTCTCTATATATATACACCCCCACCATCTCTATCTCTATCTCTCTATATATCTCTATCTCTATCTCTCTATATCTCTATATATACCCACCATATATATATATATATATATATATATACACCCATATATATAACACATATATATATATATATATATATATATATATATATATATACACACACATATATATATATATATATATATATATTATATTATATATATCTATCTATTTATTTAGAAAGATATATATATGTATAGACAGCTATAATCTTGACCTATAGTTATATATAGTCATACAGCTATTTATTTGTCTTATTTATAATACTTCAAAATCTATATATGCACATCTATGTCTAAATACAATAGTCTGTAATGTATGCAAGCTAAAAACCTTGAAAAAGAATGGTCTTGCACAGCTTTTTCCTAGTGTTGCCACTCTGCAGCTTTAGTGTGTCCAGTTTTGCAACATGGTGCAGCCTTAGTTTATAGAAGGCAGATACAAGTAGTGAAATCAGCCAGAATACATTTACATGCAGCACAGGAATGAGGCATCTTCTCTGATCCACGTTCACTACAACAGAACTTAACTTTTTTCTGCCAAATACAATTTTGGCAGAAATGAGGTGACATTGAGGTGCGAACCTGTGTCCAACGACGCGTCTATGTATATGATGTATATGGCTATTACCATCTAGTGTAGAACAGATTACTGGATTAATGTGTGCTTCTGTGCTTTTTGTCTCTCTTATTGTGTCTCTGCTCTGTCTTCTCTAACCCCCAGTCGGTCGAGGCAGATGACCGTTCATACTGAGCCCGGTTCTGCTGGAGGTTTTTCCTTCCCGTTAATGGGGAGTTTTTCCCCATTAAGGGTCTTGCTCAGGAACCCAGTGTGCAGGCACTGGGGATCGAACCGGGTACTTGCATCCTTCTCTGAGTGCAAGCGCACTGCTCTAACCACTAGGCCGCCACTCCCCCTGTGCCAGCAGGTAGACCAGTCTGCCCAATCCAAAGAGCAATTATGTGTTCTTTGGCATGTTGTTCCTGTGAGTCGGCCTTATATTTAGAAGCTGTGGCGAAGGCTGCTGGAATAGATGACTGTACCCTGTCAAAAGTAATCGCCGCCTGCTGCATCATCCACAGTATTTGTATAGAGGCAGGGGACCAGCTGGACTTGTAGGATGAGGAGGTTGACCCAGCGGAGAATGACCATCCAGCGGCTGAAGACAGGGAGCTGCTCCAGCTGGCTGCATGTTTAAGTAAACATGACTACACCTGACCTAATGTAGGTCAGTTGGAGTCATGTTCACATGCTGCTTCATTTCATTTTTTCACCACCTGTGAAAATACATTAAATAATTAGTAAATTAATTTCCATTCCCACTATTTTTAATTGTAAGTTTATAGGCATTGTCTATTTGTATGAGATCTTAAAAGGAGTTATTTCTTTGTTTTAAACCATGTTAGTAACTGTTAATTTGTTGAATATATTACACCTTCATTCTGTTCCAAAGATAAAACATTTGTATAAAATAAATGTCTGTTATTTTCATATACTAGTATTACTATTGTTTTCTTTCCCTCTTTCTCCTCCCAATTATTCGTGTCCTTACTCAGAAGAAACTTACGGAGCCCCTCTGGTGACATGGAAAGAATTTTTTTTGAAGATGTTAAGGCGTGGCCACGACTTACTAAGTTGTGGCCACGAGATAGTAAGTTGTGGCCACGAAATAGTAAGTTGTGGCCACGAAATAGTAAGTCGTGGCCACGAGATAGTAAGTCGTGGCCACGACTTACTATCTTGTGGTCATGACTTACTAAGTCGTGGCCACGACTTATCTATAGAAGGCACTATCTCGTGGCCACAACGTACTAAGGTGTGGCCACGAGATAGTAAGTTGTGGCCACGACTTATCTATCTCGTGGCCACACCTTAGTACGTTGTGGTAGTAAGTCGTGACCACGAGATAGTAAGTCGTGGCCACGAGATAGTAAGTCGTGACCACGACTTACTATCTCGTGGTCACGACTTACTAAGTTGTGGCCACGCGTTATTTGTGAGGGAGCTCATTTATGGTGGTGTAGCTTACATTCAAGGAATATGGAGAACATAGACTTGATTTCATTTTATTTCAACCTTGGAATGAACTATAATGACATCCTGCGATCTCTTGCTATTAAACACACAGTGTTAATTAGTAAGAGACACTTAATTCGAGTGCTGAAGGCATACGGATTGAGACGTAAAGCGTATGCAGACATTGGCTATGTTATTGACTTCATCCAGAAGGAACTGGAAGGACCCGGAAGATTGCATGGTTATAGGTGGATGCACAAAAAATGTCAGATGAATGGCATCAGGGCAAAAAAGGAGGATGTACGGTTAATCCTCGTATCCCTGGATCCACTCGCATCCGCTGAACGTCAAGCCCGGAGGCTAAACCGAAGGCAGTATTATGCTCTGGGACCAAACTATATTTGGCACGTAGATTCATATGACAAATTAAAACCACACGGAATCTGCATCAACGGTTGTACTGATGGGTTTTCCAGCAAAATAATTTGGTTAAAAGCGGCATACACAAACAGCGACCCGCGCGTCATAGGAGGCTACTTTATTGATGCTGTGGAACAGGCAGGTGGATGTCCTCGGGTAATCAGGACAGATTTAGGAACCGAAAATGTGGTTATCAGAGACATTCAAACCTCCCTACGCCAACACAATACCGACAACAGTTTCATCGCTGCGTCCAGCACTTCAAACCAACGGATCGAGAGCTGGTGGGGGATCTTACGCAAAGAAGGAATGGAGTTCTGGATCCAGTTCTTCGGAGAGCTGAAAGACCAAGGCCTTTTCGGGGTTGACTTTCTGGACAAATCCCTGATGCAGCTCAGTTTTCAGAGCCTAATTCAGGTAAAGCTCAGAAAATTCTGGTCACTGCTGAACGAGTAGCTAACACAATGTCAAATTTGTTATTAGATGAATTCTGAAATAGTTTGTAACCACTTATAAGAGATTGTTCTGAGGGAAGTAATATGTTCCCTCAGTATATTTGTAGCAGGCCTATTTATTGAACGTTATAGGGACCATTTTAGATCTCTTTCCACACTTTCAAAGCTGTTTTCAGGGACGGTGGGATTAAATATAAAAGGGATATTTATCCTACTAAAAAAGATGTCATCCTGATAAAAAAAAACCCACCAGGATTAGAAATACACAGGGACCATGCACCTCAAGTAGCATGCGCGCGCACTGTGCTCAGTCAGGTAACAGTCATGAGTTACTATTGTATGCAGCTCATATCCAAAATATCTCACAGATGGAAAGAAACTTAATTTGACATCCACAGAAAATAATAAACAATAATAGTAAAAGAATGGTGATAATAATAGCTAAATAGAACACCTACACAACAAAAAAGGTACTGTCCAGGGTGCTGAAAGACACGGATCACCTGCGTCTTTGATTTCATTTGTAATAAGCTGACAAATTCTTCTTTTAATTTACGAAACACCAGGAACCTCAAAGAAAGCTAATATAATCTGAAAGTGGACAATTTTTAGATTTCACATTTTTGGATTTATTTCAGGGGAATCTACTTCCTCATATCTACTTTGAATTCTGAATGCAAACAGTTATGCTGTCTCTTTATTAATGTGTGTTACTCTGATATAATACCGCAAACCAAAAAGGAGCAGCCTTATCAACAAAAAACCGAGAAATGAAAACTCTGTGTCCTGTGACCAAAGTTGGTTAATGTCTGTCTTTTCTTAAAAAACATTTTAATATATTGCTGTGCACATATGCACTGCAGCATAATGCAGTAATAAACTGTGCACTGTGACTTTTGCATGCCTCCTGGCCCCTTCTCCTAAAGTCCACAATAGAGTAACCGGTTACTTTCTTAGCAACCTTGTTAATAAAAGCAAGCAAAAGTAATGAAACTGAAATGAATCTATATCTTTTTTTTTCTGTCAGGAACAGTTGGATAACATCAAGGCTGTGTGGAACAGTCACCGTATCAGGCCAACAAAGAATACCAATGTACCCAGTGGCATCCCTGACCTGATGTATACTGCACCACACCTGTGGGAATGTGAAGATTTTGTTGTTCCACACAACAATCTTAATGCTTTTAAACAGTTATGCAAGTTCCTGTCAACCATTCCTTGTGACGAAGATGTGTTTGACCTCTGTAATGTGATCATGTCAGAGTCAGGCCTTACATTCCCCACAGACATACCACAAGCTCAAGAATTTTACCTTAGAATACAGGAGGTTCTACATTCAATTGTTTTTTAATTAACTTGCCTGGAAAATCTGAATGGGTCTACATGTCATTACATGAATACATTACTTGTATACATTTCATGGGTCTAAGTAACTCAAGTTAATATAACATAAAAACATATTGTGTAATAATTTGCTTAAGATGTCATTATTTCACAGGAAATTTTGTTTGTTCAAATCTGCTAGACAATTGGAATTTTTTGTTTCTCATCAAAAAAGACATTGCCACAGAATATCCAATTCAGTTGCCGTTCATTGTGAAACTGGTTTGTTTGTTTGTAATGTATGTATTACTATAGTATGTATATATTAGTATGTATTCATTTAAAGTAAGTTTAGTTTTATATCACATTCCATGTTAGACAAGTCAGTCATAAAACGTTAAAATAATGCAGGAAAACTCATAGAATAAAACAATTAAAAGAATGATTTGAGATTAAAAACAAGAAATTAATGACTTATCTTAAAAGAAACATTCCTGAATAAAAACAATGGAAAGGCAACTGAGAAGAGGTGGGTCTTTAACTTGGATTTAAATCAGCTGAGTGTTTCAGCTGATCTGAGGCTTCCTGGGAGTTTGCTCCAGACATGGGGAGCATAAAGGCTGAACACAGCTTCTCTATGTCTGTTTTTGACTCTGAGAACTTATAAAAGACCACATCCTGATGACCTAGGAGTTGGGTGGGTAAGGAGGACCTAAACCATTATAGACCAGCAGCAGATACTATCTTTCTGTTAAGTTTTAAGATACTAAGATTTGTATTGAATCTGTTATCAAAACAGCAACTACTTTATTAGAATGGGATGAATACACAAATCATACTCAAAAAAAGTTTATTTTTAAGTGAACATGACAGCAGAAAAGCAGTCTTGAGAAAATAAAATAATGTCATATATAAATCATATGTTATTACCTGCTAGAACAATAGTTTTTTTGTTATTCTTTAAACTGTATTGTTTTAAAGTAGATCTGAACCAAAGAGAATTCCCACTTTGCAACATTTCTCTTCCAAAAACTGACTTGAATTGTTAACAGAATGCAAAAGAGCAACTATTGTTTATTTATTCAGAATGCATTACCTATTTAACATTGGCAACGTGTGATTAACAAGAACAATTTTGTACTCCTCATTTAACAGAAATATACAACAAAATATAGAATTGCTTTACTGTTCTGGTGTGTCAGATTTTAAGCAGCACTTGATATGGTAGTTGTTCATTTGAGAGCTGTTCCTTCACATTCAATGAACCATCAGTTTTTAGATAATGTCCATTACCCAGACTCCACTTCTGAGAACAAGGTCAAAATCAGTGCGGAGGTCTGGGTAGTTCTGATAGTTCACAGGCAACATCAGTAGACACCCACAGGTATGAGCTTGAGGTCGACACTGGAATTTAGTCGTCTCTATGAACTGAACAGTGATGTTTTGCCCAAAGAGAATATCTGCCCCTGTGCAGAAACGCAGAAAAGCCTCTAACAAACCTTTGTCAGATTCCCCGATGTACCTCTTCAGATGTCTGGCCACATTCTTTTGAATGGCTGTCATCTCTTCTGGAAATTTCAGAAGCTGCTTAACACGTTTTGGGGTTGGGATCCGTTCCTCCGTTATTTCCTGTCGGAGGAAATCCTGTCGCTCGACCAGACACATTCGCGCACAATGTATAGGCACCTTCACAAGTCCACAACTGGTGTTAGACTCGACGCCACAATGTGCTAAAACACGCGTTTCCTTAAATAACAATGACCCCTTCTAATTGAATCGGTCTAAAACTAATAAAACACAGATTCCACTGCATAAATTGCTCACAAAACACGATACTTTCTATTTAGCACATAATTACCTTTCTTCTCTGAAACTGCCTAATATGGCTGTGCAGTTTGAACGTATGGTATGAGTATTCGTAATGCGTGGCCACGCCTTACTAAAGCGTGGCCACGCTTTAACATCGTGTAAAAAAAAATTCTTTCCATGTCACCAGAGGGGCTCCGTAGAAACTCACTTAGATAGGAAAAACATTTGTAGAATTTATTTATTTATTTATTTTATATGCTGCTTTCGTCCTTGGGAGACATTTACAATTTATTCCAACAAGTATTTAATTAATAAAGCAACACACGTCAGTCAGATAAACACAAAACAAATAAATCATAACCAGCGGTACTATGCACACCACTTGGCCGACAGATGTGTATTAAAAACAGACTAACAGCCCTGTTTGCGGCTTCCCTCGGAGGTCTGCAGGTCACTCTGCTCCGCTCAACGTCGGACTTTTTATTAAAATTAAGCAATAACTCTGTAAACAGGCCACATAGGGAAGCTTAAAAGTATAATGTTCTCGCTTCAAACGATCTGAAAACGTACTTTTGAAGAACAACAGCAGCAGAAAAGGGAATTTTTAACTTACCGCTGTGAGCTCTGTTTGCGCTGTCTGGAATCAAGCTGCAGCCGCGGTGCATTCTGGGCAAGCGGTCCGTCTGAAGAACACACAAGTTCCAGGAGAACACCAACACCATGTTCGCCTGGTCCTTCAACGTCTTCTAGAAAACACACTATTCGTCAAGGCGGAGAAATGTGTCTTCTTCTCAATTCAATTCAATTCAATTTTATTTATATAGCGCCAAATCATGAAACATGTCATCTCAAGGCACTTTACAAAATCAAGTTCAATCATATTATACAGATTGGGTCAGATTATACAGATTGGTCAAAAATGTCCTATATAAGGAAACCAGTTCATTGCATCAAAGTCCCAACAAGCAGCATTCACTCCTGGGGAACCGTAGAGCCACAGGGAGAGTCGTCTGCATTGTACATGGCTTTGCTGCAATCCCTCATACTGAGCAAGCATGAAGCGACAGTGGGAAGAAAAACTCCCCATTAACGGGAAGGAAAACCTCCGGCAAAAACGGGCTCAGTATGAACGGTCATCTGCCTCGAACGACTGGTGTTACAGAAGACAGAGCAGAGACACAACAAGAGAGACAAAAAAGCACAGAAGCACACATTGATCTAGTAATCTGTTCTACATTAGATGGAAGTAGCGGGTGAGCCGTCTTCTCTGGATGATGTCACAGTTAACAGAACGCCAGACCAGGTGTACCTACTATGAAGAAAAAGAGAGAGAGCAAAAAGTTAAAAGCTGAAATGACGACAGTCATTTCAATGTAATACAATGCAAAACTGGAGAACAGTAGACTGAAGAACAGTAGAAATCAGTAGAGTGAGAAAATTAGACCCTGATGTCCTCCAGCAGCCTAGGCCTATCACAGCACAACTATAGAGATAGCTCAGGGTATGAGCCACTCTAACTATAAGCTTTGTCAAAAAGGAAAGTTTTAACATTAGTCTTAAAAATAGATAGGGTGTCTGCCTCACGGACCAAAACTGGGAGTTGGTTCCACAGGAGAGGAGCCTGATAGCTAAAGGATCTGCCTCCCATTCTACTTTTAGAGACTCTAGGAACCACCAGCAGACCTGCAGTCTGAGAGCGAAGTGCTCTGTTAGGAACATACGGGGTAATCAGAGCTCTGATATATGATGGAGCTTGATTATTGAGGGCTTTATACGTTAGAAGGAGAATTTTAAATTCTATTCTTGATTTAACAGGAAGCCAATGAAGGGAAGCTAAAATTGGAGAAATATGATCCCTCTTGTTGATTTTCATCAGAACTCTTGCCGCAGCATTTTGAATCAGCTGAAGACTTCGAACTGCATTTTGTGGACTTCCTGATAGTAAAGAATTACAATAGTCCAGCCTTGAAGTAACAAATGCATGGACTAGTTTTTCAGCATTACTCCTGGACAGAATGTTTCTAATTTTGGCGATATTCCGGAGGTGAAAAAAGGAAACTCTGGAAACCTGTTTAATATGGGATTTAAATGACATGTCTTGGTCGAAAACAACACCAAGATTTTTAACTTTATTACCAGAGGCCAAGTTAATGCCATCCAGATTAAGGGATTGATTAAGAACTTTATTTTTTGAAGACTCTGGCCCAAAGATTACAACTTCTGTCTTGTCAGAATTTAAATGCAGGAAATTTTAAGTCATCCAGCTTTTGATGTCATCAAGACATGACTGCAGTCGAAGTAACTGATTGGATTCATCAGGATTTATGGATAAATATAGCTGAGTGTCATCAGCATAACAGTGGAAATTAATCCCATGCTGTCTGATAATTCTGCCAATCGGAAGCATATATAGAGTAAATAGAATTGGTCCAAGGACTGAACCCTGTGGTACTCCACAAGTGACCCTAGAGTTTGAGGAAGATTTATTATTAACATGAACAAACTGGAATCTGTCCGACAGATAAGATTTAAACCAGTCTAATGCTTTCCCCTTAATCCCTACAGTATGCTCAAGTCTTTGTAGGAGAATATTGTGATCAACTGTATCAAATGCAGCACTGAGATCTAACAGGACAAGTATAGACACAAGTCCATTATCTGAGGCCATGAGAATATCATTGGTGACCTTCACCAGAGCTGTTTCAGTGCTACTCCTCAACTCCTCAAGTAGGTCATTACTTTGTAAATGTTCACATAGTTGATTAGCAACTACTTTCTCAAGAATTTTAGATAAGAAAAGAAGATTAGATATAGGTCTGTAATTTACTAACTCATCTTGATCAAGAGATGGTTTCTTAAGTAAAGGTTTAATAACAGCTACTTTAAAAGCCTGTGGTACATATCCATTTACCAAGGATAGATTAATCATGTCTAAAATAGGACCACTGATCAGAGGGAATACCTCCTTAAACAACTTGGTTGGGATTGGGTCTAACATACAGGTAGAAGGTTTAGATGAAGCTAAAATTTTAGATAGCTCAGAAAGCTCTACTGCTTTTAAACAGTTCAGACACTGCGCAGGGTCTAAGGATTCTTCCAATGCTGCCTCACTTACTGAGGACGAGGTAATCATGTTTGGGAGGATGCCAATTATTTTATTTTTAATGGAATCAATTTTATTTATGAAGAATCCCATAAAATCATTACTGCTAAGAGCTAAGGGAATGGATGGATCAACAGAGCTGTGGCTCTGGGTAAGTTTGGCAACTGTACTGAAGAGAAATCTAGGATTATTCTTATTCTCCTCAATTAATGATGAAAAATATGCTGCTCTAACTCTGCGAAGGGTCTTGTTATACAACAATAGACTGTTCTTCCAGATTAGGTAGGATTCCTCTTGGTGTTTAGAGCGCCATTTTCTCTCCAATTTCCTAACATTGTGCTTCAAGGAACGCAGCTCTGAATTAAACCAAGGAGCCAGCTTCCTGTGAATAATCACCTTCTTTTTCAAGGGAGCTACATTGTCTAATGCAGAACGCAATGACGAAGTCATACCGTTTACAAAGACATCTATTTGTGAATTGGAAGAAACAACATTGCTGCCATCTACAGGGCATTTCTGCAATACGGAGGATATTAAAAAGGGGACAGACTCTTTAAGTTTTGATACAGCATTATCCGATAAAGATCTACTATAATGGAACCCTCTTTTGGGGGTGGAGAACTCAGTTAGATTAAACTCAAATGTTATTAAAAATGATCAGATAGGACAGGGTTGTGAGGAAATACTGTTAATTCTTCACAATCAATGCCATATGTCAGCACAAGGTCTAAAGTATGGAGCCAAGAGTGCGTCGGTTTATGCACATTTTGAGCAAAACCAATTGAATCTAGGATAGTTTTAAAGGCTACACTAAGGTTATCACATTCTGTGTCAACATGGATGTTAAAATCACCCACTATAATAGCCTTATCAGTATTTAACACCAAATCAGATAAGAAATCTGACAACTCATCCAAAAACTGAGTGTAAGGGCCTGGTGGACGATACAAAACAACAAACAGAAGAGGTTTTATTGCTTTGCAGTTTGGATGAGGGAAACTGAGGGTTAAATGTTCAAAAGAACTGTAGTTATTAATTGGCCTGGGACTAATTAATAAATCAGACTGAAAGATGGTTGCCACTCCTCCTCCTCTTCCCACAGATCTGGGAATGTGGAAATTTGAATAATTGGAGGGATCGTGTGTTCTTTTCTCGGCCTCACCCTGGAGGGAGGGCGGGTCCGATCTGACCCCAAAAAGATCAAGGCAGTCCTCGACTGGCCGGTGCCCGAGACCAGAAAACAGCTACAACGCTTTTCGTGTATCCTCGAGCGCAGTCTTTATAGCGCGGCCTCGGTGCAGTGGAGCCACCTGCAGGTGTGCATGCTCCGCCCACCAGCCAACCACGAACACCTGCGAAAAAGCAGAGGCGGCAGGACCAGCAGCGAGCTGCACAGCTCTGCCGGCTGAGTCCTGACAGGTATAAGAGGATGGTTTTTGAAAGGGTACCTTATTTAATGACAGGTTGAAATTTGATCGCCAGGTTAGCTCAGTCGTTAAAAACTGCTTTTATCAGTGAAGAATTTTATCAAAAGTGAAAGGGTACCTGCCACACAGAGATCTGGAGACTGTAATTTGGCTTTTATTAATAAAAAAATTGGATTACTGTAAATCATTATATGCTGGCTTGGACCACTCACTGTTATACCGTCTGCAGTTGGTACAAAATGCAGCTGCCCATCTCCTTACTGGCACACGTAAACGTGAACACATATCACCCGTTCTAGCCTCGCTGCACTGGCTTCCGGTTGTTTTTAGAATAGATTTTAAACTTTTATTGTTTGTTTTTAAAGCTCTTAATGGTCTAGCCCCCCAGTATTTGACTGAGCTTCTCCAAATCCATGTCCCGGCGAGAACACTGAGATCCTCTAATCAGTTGCTACTGGCCATGCCTTAAACCAGACTTAAAACCAAAGGTGACCGCGCCTTCATGGCAGCAGCACCGGGACTCTGGAATAACTTACCTTGGTGTATTCGATCGGCAGGCTCCTTGGAGGTTTTTAAATCCTTTCTAAAAGCACACTTCTTCTCTCTGGGTTTTAATCAAGTCTAAGTGGACATTTGGCAAAACTTTATTTTAAATTTGATATTATTTTATTTTAAAACGTATTTTATTTAAATTGAAACATTTATCCTATTATATTTTATCTCCATTCAATTTTTCTTTTTGCATTGTGTTTATCTACAGAGATTAAACTGGGGAAAAAAAAGAGACCACCGGGCTTGTCTGGGATTTAACCTCTTCGCTGTCTGGAGGTAGGCCAGGTTTCTGTGGTTGGTCCACATGAGTACGGGCTGCTCGGACCACTCAAGCCAGTGGCGCCACTCCTCCAGGGCGAGCTTGATGGCGAGCAACTCTCTGTCACCGACGTCATAATTATGTTCTGCCGGGGATAGGCGCCGGGAGAAGAAGGCACACGGGTGCAGCTTCTGGTCATGGTCCGAGTTCTGGGAGAGCACCGCTCCCACCCCAGTGTCTGAGGCATTGATTTCAACGATGAACTGTTTCTTGGGGTCAGGATGGGTGAGGATGGGCGCTTGAGAGAACCTCCTCTTGAGGTCAGTGAACGCAGAGTCAGGTTGGGGGTTCCAGGAGAAGGGGATCCTGACTGAGGTGAGTGCGTGAAGGGGGGCGGCGATCTGGCTGTACCCTCTGATAAATCGGCGGTAGAAATTTGCGAATCCTGAAAAGCGTTGTAGCTCTTTTCTGGTCTCGGGCACCGGCCAGTCGAGGACTGCCTTGATCTTTTTGGGGTCAGATCGGACCCGCCCTCCCTCCAGGATGAGGCCGAGAAAAGAAACTGAGGACCTGTGAAACTATCATTTCTCAGCCTTGACTAATAGTGTGTTTTCTAGAAGACGTTGGAGGACCAGGCGAACATGGTGTTGGTGATCTGTGTAGTTGCAGGAGTAAATGAGAATACTCTGTTTATTTACTCTCTCTGCAAGAGAGTAAATAAACTAACACAGTAGTGTATTATATCAACACTTTTTTTGTTTTACTCTCCAGTGTTAACTGTTAGTAACTACATGCAGTGTTATTCTGAACTGGACAGGAACTCAATCAGAATTGATTTGACACCAAACAAGAGTTAATTATTAACCCCACCAAGAGTAATATTAACACTCTTTTGTGATGTTTAACCTTTGGTGTAAAATTTTAATTACACTATTCAGTGTAAGCCAGTGTTAATTTTTTACACTATTTAGAGTTAATTCCACTCAAAAATTCTAAACACAGTTCATTTAGCACTAATTCAGAGTGGGACCAAATACATTCGGAAATGGTGTTAAATTTAACTCTTTAAGTGTTACTTTAACACTGCAATATTTACTGTGTAAAACCCTCATAGAAATTTCTTGTTGTACATCATTTTCAGCTTTTGGGCAACTTTGGTTGATGATAAGATTAAAAACATTTCTGTGGCTCTGGTGGCCTTTAATGAAGTAGGTTGACAGGAACTGGAGCTGAGTGTGAGAGGGAGGACATGTGTCAAAGGTCAGAGGTGAACCCATGATGGCTGCATCAAGGACTAAGGCCTCCATACATGGATAACTACTACTGTGACACCGTGGGAAAAGCTCTAATCTGTTTTTAAGAAATTACATTTCCTCCTCTTTATTTACAGACTGTTTCTTGTTTGTACTGAAACAATTTGCATAAGAGATATGATGACATTTATTCTAAAGGTGAGACTAAGACTTTTCAGAATTTTAATTTGAATAATATTTGAACCCAAAATGATTTGCATGGCGCCTGTCAAAAGCCCAATTTGAAATCACACAAACATGAAAATGGAAAGAAAGAAAAATACAGACAACATTATTTTAGTAATCTCTGATGTTCCATAGAAAGTTGAAATGTAAAATATACTTGAAAAAAAAACTTGCAAATGTTTTTACTTAAATGTTTCTTAATGTAGAAAAGGAGGGGGCTGGAGCAAATCTCCAGCAGTCAGGCGGGGTTCACCAGTTCATCGCAGGACAACACAGAGACACACAGGACAAACAACGATGCACAGTCTAAGCTTTTAAAGGCTAATTTAAAGAGACCAAGTCCAGGAAAAGAGATGTTGTCTGCTTAAATAAAATGTAGATACATCCAGTTTGCACATTATGGTCAAAATATCAGCAAATCACAACTTCGCAGAGCTAATTTAACCAGTTTTTTAATCAGTATGTGAGCATACATACTATTATTTTGTGTAGACATCACAGATCATTAGGTTTGTGTCACCAGCTATTGTAACAATCAGCTTTAGAAGTAGGCTGATCTTAACACAAGAGTTAATTTTGATCAAATCAGACCATAAATTCTAGTATAAAAGCATATTTCTTGCTCTCTTGCCTTCAGTGTTTGTAGATTCTTTGTTGATATTTAAGTGCTGCTGAACACTGCAGTGAGATTGGCTCATATCAATAAGATGTTCATCTTTTATAGTTAGTTCAAAGCTGCAGCAACTTATGACGACAAGATTGACATTGATGAGTACGCCATGACTGTGTCAGCCTACATCAACAAATGCATTGAGGACGTCAGCACCACCAAGACCATCATCACCCGAGCCAACCAACAACCCTGGATTACTGTGGAGGTCCGTGAAGCGCTAAAAGCACGGAACTCAGCCTTCAAGTCTGGTGACAAGGAGGCTCTGAGGACAGCGGGAGCCAACCTGAACCGGGCCATCAGGCTAGCAAAGCGGAACCACAGTCAGAAAATCCAGGAGCTTTTCCATGACACCAGCAACACCAGGAGCATGTGAAAAGGCATCCGGGCGATCACTGAATACAACACGCCCTCCCCCCCCGGTGGGTGAAGGTGATGCTGATTTCCTCAATGGACTAAATAACTTCTTTGGGAGGTTTGAGGCACTAAACAGCACTGCAGCAGTGAAAGCTGTTCCCCATCAGGAAGAGGAGGTCCTCCGCCTTGACACTACCGACGTGTGGAAGACTCTAAGGAGAGTCAACCCGCGGAAGGCCCAGGTCCCGACAACATACCTGGGCAGGTGCTCAAGGAGGGTGCAGGTCAGCTGGCTGGTGTCCTCACAGACATTTTTAACACCTTGCTGGACAAAGCCACAGTGCCAGCATGCTTCAAGTCTGCCTCCATCATTTCAGTGCCAAAGAAACCTCAAGTCACCTGTTTTAACGACTACCGGCCTGTTGCACTGACTCCCATCATGATGAAGTGCTTTGAAAGGCTGGTGAAAGAACACATCGTCTCCAGTCTCCCCCCAACATTCGACCCATTCCAGTTTGCCTACCGACGGAACCGCTCCACTGAGGACGCCATCTCCTCTGCTCTTCACCTGAGCCTAGCACACCTGGAGGAGAAGAACACGCATGTGCGGATGCTGTTCCTGGACTTCAGTTCAGCATTTAACACCATCATCCCACAGCACCTGCTAGGAAAACTGGAACATCTGGGCTTCAACACACCCTTTCGAAACTGGCTGCTAGACTTCCTCACCAACAGACCTCAGTCGGTCCGGGTCGGACAGAACACCTCTGATGTCATCACCCTCAGCACGGGCTCCCCTCAGGGCTGTGTCCTGAGCCCCCTGCTGTTCACCCTGATGACACACGACTGCGTCCCCAGGTTCACCACCAATCACATTGTGAAGTTTGCAGACGACACAACGGTGGTGGGCCTCATCAGAGACGACAACGACCAGGACTACAGAGAGGAGGTGGAGCAGCTGGTGGGCTGGTGCAGAGACAACAGCCTGGTCCTGAACGTGGAGAAGACAAAGGAGATCATCCTCGACGTCAGGAAGAACCGGCCTCACCACGCTCCACTGCTCATCAACAGCTCAGCTGTGGAGGTGGTCAGCAGCACCAAGTTCCTGGGGGTGCACATCACGGACAACCTCACCTGGTCTGTGAACACCACATCACTGGTGAAGAAGGCACAGAAATGACTGTACTTCCTGTGGAGGATGAGGAGAGCCCACCTGCCCCCGCCCATCCTCACGACCTTCTAGAGAAGCACCATAGAGAGCATTCTGACCAGCTGTCTCTCTGTGTGGTGTGGAGGCTGCAGTGCCTCCGGCTGGAAGAACGTAAGGAGAGTGGTGAGGACAGCAGAAGGGATCATCGGGGCTCCTCTTCCCTCCATTAAGGACGTTTCATCACAGCGCTGTGTGTCCCAAGCCCGTAACATCATCAGGGACCCCTTACACCCCCACCATGGACTGTTCTCCCTACTGCCTTCTGGGAAGAGGTTCCACAGCACCCGCTGCAGGTCCACCAGGTTCTGCAAAAGCTTTTTCCCTGTTGCCATCAGACTGTTGAACTGCCAAAACTGCTGAAGCCAAAAATGGACACTATATCACATTTGTATATTTGCACATTTACACATTTGCACATATGCTTCAGACTGCTGAACTGCTGAAGCCAAAAATGGACTCTCTACCACATTTGTAAATTACACAGTTCTTAATACTCACCTGTACACTGTGAATCGCACACTGTCTATTTCCCCTGCATTGTTTACATTGTTTACATTTCAATTGTTTACATAAATCACTGCTGCACCTTATCCTGTAATTTACTGCAATTTACTGTAATTTTTCAAGCTGTATGCAAACGAAATTTCATTCTGTACGCACTCCGTGCATACAAAATGACAATAAAGTTGTCTAAGTTTAGTTCAGCATGAATGTTTAATTATTTAAACAGTAACTAAACACATCATGAAGTGTCTTAGTAAATGTGTTTATGCGATTAAGATAATTTCTTTAGTCTCTTTTGTTTTCTTTATATCTGTGTAGTCGTTGATTACATCAAAGACGTGAAGCTGATTGTGAGAAAGTTTGGGATTTTTCATTTAATTTTTCAAAAATAAGCCTTCGAGAATTTTTTGGGTGTTTTTTAAACAGTCCAGTTGTATAATGCTTTATAAACATTACTGCTATTTTTATATGACTTTAAAGTCACAGCTGCATGAAAAGGAGGATCTAGAGACTTCTTACCTGATAAACTGAAAAGCAACGCCTCTCTGGACAAACTCAAAGTAGGCGTGTCAGAAACATGTTTATCACGGAAATATTTGCATGTGTCACATGAACTATAAATGAACAACGCTGAGAACAAAATCTCCAAATCTTCACTGCAGCTGTACAGAGCGCTTTAACATTTAAAAATTCAACTTTTAAGGTAAAAATATTTCATTTAATTCTATACATGGATTTTATTTGCATTAGAAATTACTAAGAATTTTTTAGTACTGGTATTTGCAGTTATTTAACATGTTATGATTGTAAAAGACTGTTTAGAAGAGCTTTTGGATATACTTAATTATTTATACTCAGAAAACCAGATATTCAACCGAACATTGCTTTATCTACTGTCTCAAAATATGTTTGGCTCATCCTAAATAGATTAAATTCAACCTTCTGGGATAATGTGTTATCATACTGATACTTTAACTGTGCTTCAACTCTGTTTCCACCTGTTTAATTACATTTTCCAATTCTACCAGCTCCTGTGTTTTCATTTTCTTATGGTATGACGTATGTTGGATGATCTGTCCCTAACCACAGCCTTCGGGGCCTCCCATGGGACACCTGCCAATGATACAGATTACCAATTTATCTCCAAGTAATTATGTAGTTATGTCATAACCTACAAAATATTTACTGGGTCCTGCAGAATGGATGAGATTAACCTCCATCTGTAAAATCTGTAAATCTTGTGTACTGGTGAAAGAAAAGTGTAATCTCTGCCAGAGGGTTCATGATCCTCTAAATATCTATTAAACCTAAAGATTTGCCAATTCTTTTTAATGTTATAGGGGCCCTTGACACTTTACACAATGTTGCCCGACTGTGGATCCATTAACAGATTAAAATCCCCTCCCAACACAACATCATTATTACCAGCAGTTTATAATTTCCCTTCAAGATCAGTGAAAAATGTTTGGTCATCCAGATTAGGCGCATTTATATGAGGATCAGCTTCCTGAGACTTTATTACAGCCAGTATAATGATTATCCTTCCTTAATTGTCCTTAATTTGTTTGAGACCTTTAAATTGTAAATGTTAACTTATTAAGGTTATAACATCTTTACTTCTGCTAGAGCCTATGCTGTAAAAAACATGTCAACCCATCCTGCACAGAGCTTCTCAGACTCCTCTTGTGATGTGTTTCTTGAAGAAACACCACGTCATATTTTTTGTTCTTCATAATCATCATAACTTTTTCCTGTTAGCAGGATTCTCCGGCCCATTTACAATCCAGGTGGCGAGTTCCATTAAACTTATTTGTGAAGACATTCCTGCCCATGCATTAATAACATAAAATCATTCAACAAAAGCAATACGATTACACAGAGGTGGTAACTAAACACAATCCCCATAGAACTAACAAAACGAGTTGCAGCTGAACCTGAACTTTGCACATCTCAACCCCCATGAAAGTCCATTCAATGAAGGTCCGTGTCTGGTCCATTAAATTCCACTCATCGTGACCTCTCACGTGCGTCGCTGCTATAACAATGAGTCTACTCCAGTGTCTTTAATTGAGCATTTAGATGCTTTAGAGAATAGAAACACATCCGTCATTCAGTACTTACTGCATAGCGTCTATGAAAGCCATAGCTGTCCCGTGACAATCAGACGCCCTCTCATCCTTGTTGGTCTGATTTCTCAGTTTAGCCGGAGACAGCTTCCTGAAAGCATCTCACAGTCATGCAGATTTTTCTTGCATTCCCTGAACTTGTCTCACTTCATCTGGGTAGCTCTGGAGTAGTTGGGGGGGGGGGGGGGGGGAAGCATAATAGTGGTATTTTTCCAACTCATCTGGCCTAAGTTCCTTGCTGGTCAAAACATCCCAGCCCAACGATCTCAAATACAGCATTTGTCTGGGTCTGTCGCCTGGTGTGGATTGCTGGCTAGAAACCCGATGTGGCCGTTCAGTCTCTCTTCTCCCTTCCATGTTCAGAAAATTTGGCAACAGCTCCTCCAAATATTTCACCACGTCTCCCCTTCTTTGTCCTCCTGAAAGCCTATGAAGCCAACGTTATTGTGTGGCAAGCCATTCTCCATGTCTGTCCAATATCCAACTTGCTAGCCGATGGGTTAGCTTGCCACTCCTGATCAGTTGAGAGTTTAGTCTCTACCAACGCGGTGGTGTAATGTATTCCTGCCAGATCCCTCAGATCTTCAGAAGTTTTCATTAGTGCTGATTTAATGTTACTGATATCCTGCATCATGGCGTCTGTCCCGTGTGATCATAGATGTCTTTTAATATCTCCACAGGCTGAAGTCTTTGCAGGTTTTGCAAAGACTTCGGCTGGATCTACAACTAGATCCTACTACTAGATCCAAGTTTCATCACTTCTGTTATGTTGTGTTGTTTTGATTCGCTAGTTAATGTGTTCAAGTAGCATTAGTATTAAACAGAGAATTATTGGTTTAATATCGTTTAAATAGTTTAACCGTGGTCATCTGTGGTTTTTATATCAGTGTTTGAATCAAGTTTACGAATCACTGCTGTCGAGTTAAAATGAATATCCATAGACAATTTGTAATGAACGAACCTTGTGAAGACGATATTCAGCCGTACGCAGAGTTATGTTTTTAAAAGGTTCATTGTGAGGGATGAATAGTGGCTGGTGAGGCAGACGAGCAGAACCAGACTCGAAGCAGATGAGTTATGGCTGATGATGCAGGCAGGGATGAACAGGAGACCAGAGGATGCAGGTAGAGACAGAACAGGTGATGTGGACCAGGGAACCACCAGAACCTGCAGAGCAAGCAGCTGGAACTCATGGGGAAACAGACAGAACTGCAGCATGCAGACAAAGGTAACGTTTATCTGAAGAGTCTAGCTGGCTGAGCACACAGGATCTGGTAGAGGAAGTGAACATCTAGACGAGATCAGATCAGAAGAGAAGAATGTTCTGGCAGACGTTTTCTAATCTAAAGTGCAATTTATACTCTTAGGTCCAAGCAGTCTAATAGAGTCAGACCAGTCCATTCTAAGGTTAAAAAAAGCTCAATGTTCATGTCCAAATAATGGAGCAATCACTGAAACCATGTTAGCTGGTCCTTTTAAGGCAGCGCTGCAATGACGTTGAAATGTGTTTTAGGGGATAAAGTTCATTTTCTAGGCAAATATTGACTTTGCAATTAATTCCTATTACGCTGATCACTCTTTATTACATTCTGGAGTATATGCAAATTGCCGTTATAAAAACTGAAGCAGTAGACTTTGTAAATATTAACATTTGAATCATTCTCAATACTTTTGGCCATGACTGTACACAATAAACTTTTTCTGCAATCCTTACTCATGTGCCCAATGCACAGACATCCAAAGCACATCTTGTTTTCCTTCAAAAAAGACATATTCTCTTCTTGAGTCCTTCTATCCAAGAGATGCCAAACATCCAAACCATGTACAGCTCCACAAAACCTTTCTCATGTGAGCTACCTTTTTTATTTCCAGGCTCCACTTTCTTCTTGGCAGGTGCTACATTAGTGGCAAAACTGCTGCCTCTAGCTCTTGAGCTAGTCTGAGACTTATTTTTTGTATCCCTTTTTCCTGTCACAGGTGCGTCTTGTTTATTTCCAAATAAAGGGTCGCTTGCAATCTTGACTTGCCTCTCCAAAAACTCCACAATGTCAGGAAATGTGGCTCTACAATGGAATTTATCATTAATATCACAGGTTACACTTCGCCACCGATCCCGCAACTTATAAGGCAGCTTCTTCACTATGGTTTGCATATTTGCTGGCACATTCAGGTCTTTTGCAGCGGCTCCCATAGCATTGTAACATTCACCCAGCATTAAACTGTAGGCCTGTAAAGCTTTGATGTCTTCAGCCTTAACCATTGGCCATAAAAGCACCTTGTCCATAGAGGCAGAAGATATTTTGAATGGGTTGCCAAAATGCTCCAGAAGTAGTGACTTTGCCTTAATGTATCCATTCGAAGGTGGCAGATGTTGGCAGCTGCAAACTAAATCTCTGGGCTGACCTCTAGTATATTGTTCGAGGTAATACAGACAGTCCTTATGACTTTGTGTTCTTCCTTCAATGTTGTGCTCGAATCCCTGTATGAAGGTCTGGTGCTGCAGTGGGTCTCCATCAAATATCTGCAGGTCTCGCTTAGGTTAAAGGAAACGTGACTGTTGTTCAACCAATAATAAATAAAACTGTGAGGAAACGCTGATCAGGAGTTTTCTCGATTACAGGTACAGTTAGGTCAGACTGAAGGGTTAGTAACTGATGGATGTAAAGCACCTCATAGGTTTTGCACACGGATCAGCTCCAGTCACAGCAGCAGGCATGTCAGTAGCAACAGCTGGCAAACGATCAGCAGTGGGCATATTGGGCACTGCAGTCACAGCAGTGGGCAGAGTAGGAAGAGCAGTCATAGTAGCAGGTAGCATAGGCAGATTGGGCAGCTCCATTTTGTTGTGTATCTTTAGCCTCGCAGCAACATAACCTGAAGGCAAAACACCACCTACAGCCTCCAAAGCCGATGACTGTGTAGTGAACTTAGACACAAATGCACAGCATCAACATTTAGCTGTGCTCTTTTACTTTCTTTTAAAAACGAGTTCATCCCATCTGACTTAGCAGACATGTGAGACACACACGATTGTTCTGAAGCCTTTAACACACTCACCTTAGCCACAGAAGCTGCCAGATCCATGTCTAAATCCAGCTCCTCCTTCTTTCTTCTTAACAGCTCCTGCTGTTCCTCCATTTTTCTCCTCAGCTGTTCCTGCTGTTCCTCCATTTTTCTCCTCAGCTGTTTCTGCTGTTCCTCCAGAGCATGCTTCTCCTTCAGCAGCTTCTGACGAGCCATAAGAGCAGCTGCTTCAGCCTCAGCTCTCAGCCTGGCTGATGATGCAGAGGACAACGTTTTACTCACCACCGTGTAATTCTCTTCTTTTCGGCCTCCCTCACAAATCCCTCCAAAAACTCCAACTTCTTAAGAACTCAGCAGCTCGTGTCTTCACCAGAACCCCCTCTTTTCATCATATTACGCCTATACTTCACCAACTCCATTGGCTCCCAGTTCAATTCAGAATACAATTTAAAATACTTCTATATACTTTCAAAGCCATCCATAACCTTGCTCCTCCATATCTGTCAGACCTCCTTCACATCGCCTCCTCTTCCCGCTCCCTTAGATCCTCCTCCTCCATCCACCTCAGTGCACCCCCAGCTCGACTCATCATCATGGGGAGCAGAGCTGCTCTGGAACTCACTCCCTCCTGAGCTCCGCAGTATTGACACTCTCACCTTATTCAAAACCAGACTCAAAACCCATCTGTTCCAGCTCGCTTATTTGTAAATACACTGCTCTTGTCCCACCGCATAACTGTTTTTATGTTCCTGTATTTGTATTTTTGTATTTTCATTATTTATTCTCTGTAAAGTGACCTTGAGTGTCCAGAAAGGCGCTGTTAAATAAATAGTATTAATATTATTAACTGAAAGTTTCTCCCCAAGCTCACCCAACCACCGTTATCCAGGTCACTACTGTATTCAGGTGAGCAAACAAACTAATACTGATGACTCCGCACCCAAGGTGCCACCCAGAGATGCCAGTGAAGTCACATGCGCGTGCCCATACACCCATAGAGAGGATGTTATTGTCAGAAGAGCACAACTTATGGCTCCTACACCAATTATAGTTATAATATAATATCCATAATCAAACAGGTTAATCTCCACAACAGTGGCAGCCTGGTGAGCTGATGGAGGGTCTGCAGTGTAGAGGGTGAACAGAACCGGTACCAGCACAGTTCCCTGAGGTGTTCCTGTGCTGCAGATCAACTTGTTAGAGACAAACCTCACATTATCTAGGTTTTCTAGTTTATCATTTGGATTAGAATGTAATACTTGAAAAACAATCAGAAGGGTTTTTTTTAAGCATCATCACTTATGTTTGCAGGTGCCACTGTCTTTAAAGTTCTGGTCCAACACTGAAGGATCGCAGATTTGAACAACATGACGTCTTTGGAAAGAATGATCAGTTCCTGCTACAACTTCACATACCATAACAACTCAGCTCTGTACGGCCCATATTTCCCTGAGAATGAGCCACCTTTTTTCCAACATATAAAATGGCTGGATTGGATCACCACTGGCATTGGACTTCCTTTGACTCTAATAGTGATAGTTGCAATTTTTCTACAGGTGAGACCAAAAAAACATAAATGTATTCCCTAACTTTCACAATCTTTTGCTGTGATTCTGTGTCTCTGCTGCTGAGTGCTTACATCACACTCTGCACCTGGGACTGCTTTAATTTCTCGATTTCCATTAAGATGTATCCACATGAAAACAATCACTACACAGCATCTAACTTTTCAGAAAATAATGTTCAGCTGTGTGTTTTTTCTCTCCTCCACATAACAAGAAGTCAGTTTCTCGCTGTGATACGTTCATTAAGTTTCATTTAAGAGTCACAAGGCTATTTGTAGCAAGACGTGTCAGAGCAAGAAAGATGTGACAAAGTGGCGGAGATTGGCTACCAGCGTTGTGTGTGTGTGTGTGTGTGTGTGTGTGTGTGTGTGTGTGTGTGTGTGTGTGTCTGTGTCTGTGTCTGTGTGTTTGTGTGTGTGTGTCTTTCTCCCTGTGTACATCTTTGACAGTTTCCTTCAGGCCAGTTAATAATTAAATATGATAGATGTTACTATGGAATTACAAAAAATCATTAAAGAATGAATACTTTCTGTTGTACAATTGTAGAATTATAACCTATGTAATTTTTTTTTCCCTGATTAAAAACTAAAATCTTCCATCTGCATAAGCCACCTGTCCTGGTGGACCAATTATTTCTTGAGAGCGGTTGGTGGCGGGCACCCAGAATCAGTACAGGGCCCACAAATGACCTCCGGGGCGCACTTTGGACATGCCTGGTGGACAGGCTTCATTAATCTGTTAATGGGTGATCGGGGTCGTGTCCTCTGTGACACGCTGCGCTCTCGCTCACCTGGTTACTTTGTTGAGTCTTCGTTTTCATTCATGCTTTAGCGAGAGAACTCAGCCTAATATCAATATTGCCGAATTAAAACAACAAAAAACGGCATCAGAACCAGCAGCACTTGACACACGACAAGGCCGAGGGAAGTGTATACAGAGCCCTTTAGGGGACATGGGGAAAATATGTTTTTTTGCGTTACCTCAGAATACTTTTGCGTTCCCTCGCAAAGGTTTTCGCGTTCCCTAGAGGAATGGCTGATTTATTTGTTGTGGTCTCTTGTCATTCACACAACAGTAAACCGTGAGAGCCGACATGAGTTTCGAAACTGCAAAGCTTTGTCTTAAGCGGAAGATCAGACGTGCATCTATCTACACAGCACAGCGCATTCAGAAAGCTATGGTGCATTCAGGAGCATGGGACATTAGAAGTTTCAGAATAAAAAGCTAGCAGGTGTGCATAATCAAAAAATAACAGAAATACAATTATAGAGTATTCAGTATTGTAAGAAAGCCCACACTGTTTCTGGATAGACACAATATTGTATGAGTGAAGTTCTGTTCCGTTTTATGCCTCTTTCCTTGTAAATATGAAATGTCCCATGCTCCTGAACGCACCATAGCTTTCTGACGCTCCCGAATGAATCTGCGGATCACTGTGGTCCACTCATGTCGGACTTTTTCTTTTTTAATTACACACTAACTCTGTAAACAGGCCATATAGGGAAGCTTAAAAGTATAATGCTGTCGCCTCAAACGTACTTTTAAAGAACAACAGCAGCAGAAAAGGTAATTTTTAACTTACCACTGTGATCTGTTAGCGCTGTCCATAAGCAAGCTGCGGCCGCGGTGCATTCTGGGAAAGCGGCCAGCTGATGCAGGCTCGTTTCCGGGGAGGCAGGCCTTGGCCAATAGTTGTGAAGCTTTGCCGGTGACACCGCCCCCCTCTCCCCCCTCCCTCCCTGCCATCGTATTAACATTAACAGCTGCAGTCAGACCAAGTGGAAAAAGAGGAAGTAATAAAACACGAAGCAGAAATACACGAAGTGGAAAAAGAGGAGGTAAAAAAAACACCAAGTAGAAATACATGAAGTGGAAATACACGAAGTGGAGAAAGAAGAAGTAAAAAAACACGAAGTAGAAATACACAAAGTGGAAAAAGAGGAAGTAAAACGCAAAGTAGAAATAAACAAAGTGGAAAAAGAGGAAGTAAAAAAACACCAAGTAGAAATACAAGAAGTGGAAAAAAGGGAGAAGGAAATAAAAAGGGCAGGCAAAAATTGGGTTGGTAAAAAAACAGTTAGAAAAGTTAGAGGCAGAAATAAATGATTGTTTCAGAAATATAAGTTTAAAATAAATTAGAAAGAAATATTTATGGTGGAGGAAAAACATGCTTTAGAAATGTTGCTTTAAAAACAAGAAGTAGAAATACACAAAGTGGAAAAAGGGGAAAAGGAAATAAAAGGGCAGGCGTAAATCCTTTGGGTAAAAAAACAGCTAGAAAAGTTAGAGGCAGAAATAAATATATGTTTCAGAAATATAAGTTTAAAATAAAATAGAAAGAAATATTTATGGTGGAGTAAAAACATGCTTTAAAAATGTTGCTTTAAATACAAGAACTAGAAATACACAAAGTGGAAAAAGGGGAAAAGGAAATAAAAGGGCAGGTGTAAATCCTTTGGGTAAAAAAACAGCTAGAAATGTTAGAGGCAGAAATAAATGATTGTTTCAGAAATACAAGGGTTAAAAATAAGTCAGCATAAAAGCAAGAAGAAAAGTAAAAATAAAAGTGTAAGTTAAAATATATATTTTTTGATGAATAATTGATGAATTGTTGAAGAAATATCTTATTTTTATTATTTTGTCACATTAAATGGCACACAAATTAATATTATTACACACTTTTCTTAAGCCATTTTATATTATTAAGTCCTTCATTTATTTCTGTGTGTATTTTTAATTATGGCAGGATTGGTCCTCCATACAAACGTAGCACAGTTGGTTGACACCAAATTTATTTATTTTTGCAAATGTGAGTAGGGACACGGGAGTGGTAGACCTCTGATGACCCCTGGAGAATATTTTTCTTTATATCTTTAAAATGATAGTGGCAGAAACGAAAATATTTGCTGCACAAACGTAGCACAAACATTTGACACCAATTTTGTCTGATTTGAAGAATGTGTGGGGGGGTCAACTTCACTCAGGTATGTCACCTAGTGTTCAAATTCACCCAATTTAGCCATGGCGTGGTGGCCTAATAGTTGTTACATTATCGTTCAGTTAATGGGTTAAACCTGAAGATTTAACAGATCTGTATGAAGCTGTTTGAACGGATGGAGGACATTTGGCCAATTGATTTCAATCTGAAAAACTCACACAGAAAGAAAAGGCAATTAGAAGAATTTTATTGATACAATATTTTAAGAGTTTGGCGCTCAGACCTCGGCAGGAAAAATTCACGCTGAATTATACTTCAATATGCATAAGCAGGCGTATGAGAATAGGGATATTTCCCCCCAGGTCTGAAACTGGTGGTGGAGTGGAGATAAATAAAGTTTGTTCAGTCCATATGATGATCTGTTTGAGCTAGATGTCCAACTTGATAAACACAGGTTTGCATGAACTGTCCATGATGAGCAAGCATGAAGCGACTGTGGAGAGGAAAAACTCCCCTTTGGGAAGAAACCTCTGGCAGAACCAGGCTCAACATGGCGGTCTTCTGCCGGACCGTTTTAAGGAGTGACTGGGAAATCCGTAAAAGTCCAGGAAGAATTACACTCTGATAGGAACGAGGTTGAAGGAGGACCGTAGGAAAGCCAGGCGGAGCTTGGTACGATGGTGGAGAAGGGGATGGAGGTGGGTTGAAACCGGTCAACAGAGTCCAAACCGGACACGGCGCAGCCACCGCTTGCTCGCTGAGCAGAAGGCCGAGACGAGGATGTGGAGTTCTTTTTAAGATGAACCCAGGATGCGGATTGGCTTCGAGGAGGAGCAGTTCAAAACTGATTGGCTTGTGTCGGAGGCGGATGAGTCTCTGATTGATGGAGGTAGGCAATAGAGTTTCTTCAGTCTGAATTTTCGCTTAAGCTGCATTTCAATCTGAAAAACTCACACAGAAAGAAAAGGCAATTAGAAGAATTTTATTGATACAATATTTTAAGAGTTTGGCGCTCAGACCTCGGCAGGAAAAATTCACACTGAATTATACTTCAATATGCATAAGCAGGCGTATGAGAATAGGGATATTTCCCCCCAAAAATTGCAGAGGTCGAGGCCGGTGCGTCTGCATGGTCGAAAGACAATGAGACTTAGATTAAACTAAGAACAGAGACAAGTAGGATGAGCTATAGAGGGAAAGTGCTGCAAAGGCAAAGAGCTGCGAAGGCTTACTAAACAGGGCCGGTTGCCGCAAAGGCCTACCAAAGTTGAGTGAGATGAATGGGGAGATGAGGTGAGGTGTATGGTAAGGTGCATGAATAGAGATGGTCAGTCTCAGGATGATACTTGGAACTGAAAGGCTTGCAAAGGGGAATGTCTGAAGCGAAATACGACATTAGTGCAATGGTTCTTGCGCTTACCAAAAAGCAGGCAGAGAGATGATTTGGAGTTGCTGTTTAAGGTGAAGGCTGGATGATGATTGGGCTTCGAGGAGGTGTGGCTCGAAACAAGTGCTCCATTGGAGGCGAACAAGCCTCTGATTGAATGGAAGTAAGCAAGAGTTCTTTGGTTGTATTTCCGCCTTTAGCATCATTCAAACTAAAGACTCACAAAGAGAAAAGCGATTAGACAAATTTATTGATACAATAGTTTAAACTTTGGCGCTCGGACCTCGGCAGGAACATAAACAGTGATTTATACTTTAACGTAGATAAACAGATTTATGAGAATAGGGAAATTATCCCCCAAAAAATGCCGAGGTCCAGGCAAGAGCGTCAGCAAGTTCAGCAGGCAGAGAGAAGGAGAAGGATGAGTAATGAAGGAGAAAAGATGTGAAAGCTTAGCAAAGAGGGCCATTGCTGCAAAGGCTTACCAAAATTTAAACAACATGAATTGAAAGATGAGGTGAGGTTGATGGAGAGGTGGAAGGTGAGGTGAATGGTCAGTTTCGGGCTGATGCACGTGATGAATGAATGATCATGGCAGGGAGCAAGGCAGGCAGCATGCAGGGGACATGGCAGCGAACCACAGGGAGCATGTCATAGAGAACGCAGGGAACCACAGGGAGCATGGCAGAGAACGCAGGGAACATGGCAGAGAACGCAGGGAGCATGGCAGAGAACGCAGGGGGCATGGCAGAGAACGCAGGGAGCATGGCAGGGAGCATAGAAGGAAACACATGGCAAGGAGCATAGAAGGAAACACATGGCAAGGAGCATAGAAGGGAACACATGGCAAGGAGCATAGAAGGAAACACATGGCAAGGAGCATAGAAGGAAACACATGGCAAGGAGCATAGAAGGGAACACATGGCAAGAGCATAGAAGGAAACACATGGCAAGGAGCATAGAAGGAAACACATGGCAAGGAGCATAGAAGGGAACACATGGCAAGACCATAGAAGGAAACACATGGCAAGGAGCATAGAAGGTACACATGGCAAGGAGCATAGAAGGAAACACATGGCAAGGAGCATAGAAGGAAACACATGGCAAGGAGCAAAGAAGGGAACACATGGCAAGGAGCATAGAAGGGAACACATGGCAAGAGCATAGAAGGAAACACACGGCAAGGAGCATAGAAGGAAACATATGGCAACGAGCATGGAAGGAAACACATGGCAACGAGCATGGAAGGAAACACATGGCAACGAGCATGGAAGGAAACACATGGCAGGGCAGGCCGCATGACAGGAAACACATGGCAGGGCAGGCCGCATGGCAGGGTGGAGGGCGTTGCAGGGAGCGTAGAAGGAAACATGGCAAGGAGCATAGAAGGAAACACATGGCAAGGAGCATAGAAAGAAAAACATGGCAAGGAGCATAGAAGGAAACACATGGCAAGGAGCATAGAAGGAAACACATGGCAAGGAGCATAGAAGAAAACACATGGCAAGGAGCATAGAAGGAAACACATGGCAAGGAGCATAGAAGGAAACACATGGCAAGGAGCATAGAAGGAAACACATGGCAAGGAGCAAAGAAGGGAACATATGGCAAGGAGCATAGAAGGGAACACATGGCAAGAGCATAGAAGGAAACACACGGCAAGGAGCATAGAAGGAAACATATGGCAACGAGCATGGAAGGAAACACATGGCAACGAGCATGGAAGGAAACACATGGCAACGAGCATGGAAGGAAACACATGGCAGGGCAGGCCGCATGACAGGAAACACATGGCAGGGCAGGCCGCATGGCAGGGTGGAGGGCGTTGCAGGGAGCGTAGAAGGAAACATGGCAAGGAGCATAGAAGGAAACACATGGCAAGGAGCATAGAAGGAAAAACATGGCAAGGAGCATATAAGGAAACACATGGCAAGGAGCATAGAAGGGAACACATGGCAAGACCATAGAAGGAAACACATGGCAAGGAGCATAGAAGGTACACATGGCAAGGAGCATAGAAGGAAACACATGGCAAGGAGCATAGAAGGAAACACATGGCAAGGAGCAAAGAAGGGAACACATGGCAAGGAGCATAGAAGGGAACACATGGCAAGAGCATAGAAGGAAACACACGGCAAGGAGCATAGAAGGAAACATTTGGCAACGAGCATGGAAGGAAACACATGGCAACGAGCATGGAAGGAAACACATGGCAACGAGCATGGAAGGAAACACACGGCAAGGAGCATAGAAGGAAACATATGGCAACGAGCATGGAAGGAAACACATGGCAACGAGCATGGAAGGAAACACATGGCAACGAGCATGGAAGGAAACACATGGCAGGGCAGGCCGCATGACAGGAAACACATGGCAGGGCAGGCCGCATGGCAGGGTGGAGGGCGTTGCAGGGAGCGTAGAAGGAAACATGGCAAGGAGCATAGAAGGAAACACATGGCAAGGAGCATAGAAAGAAAAACATGGCAAGGAGCATAGAAGGAAACACATGGCAAGGAGCATAGAAGGAAACACATGGCAAGGAGCATAGAAGGAAACACATGGCAAGGAGCATAGAAGGAAACACATGGCAAGGAGATTAGAAGGAAACACATGGCAAGGAGCATAGAAGGAAACACATGGCAAGGAGCAAAGAAGGGAACATATGGCAAGGAGCATAGAAGGGAACACATGGCAAGAGCATAGAAGGAAACACACGGCAAGGAGCATAGAAGGAAACATATGGCAACGAGCATGGAAGGAAACACATGGCAACGAGCATGGAAGGAAACACATGGCAACGAGCATGGAAGGAAACACATGGCAGGGCAGGCCGCATGACAGGAAACACATGGCAGGGCAGGCCGCATGACAGGAAACACATGGCAGGGCAGGCCGCATGACAGGAAACACATGGCAGGGCAGGCCGCATGGCAGGGTGGAGGGCGTTGCAGGGAGCGTAGAAGGAAACATGGCAAGGAGCATAGAAGGAAACACATGGCAAGGAGCATAGAAGGAAAAACATGGCAAGGAGCATAGAAGGAAACACATGGCAAGGAGCATAGAAGGGAACACATGGCAAGGAGCATAGAAGGAAACACATGGCAAGGAGCATGGAAGGAAACACATGGCAGGGCAGGCCGCATGGAAGTAAACACATGGCAGGGCAGGCCGCATGGAAGGAAACACATGGCAGGGCAGGCCGCATGGCAGGGAGGAGGGCGTTGCAGGGAGCGTAGAAGGAAACATGGCAAGGAGCATAGAAGGAAACACATGGCAAGGAGCATAGAAGGAAACACATGGCAAGGAGCATAGAAGGAAACACATGGCAAGGAGCAAAGAAGGGAACATATGGCAAGGAGCATAGAAGGGAACACATGGCAAGAGCATAGAAGGAAACACACGGCAAGGAGCATAGAAGGAAACATATGGCAACGAGCATGGAAGGAAACACATGGCAACGAGCATGGAAGGAAACACATGGCAACGAGCATGGAAGGAAACACATGGCAGGGCAGGCCGCATGACAGGAAACACATGGCAGGGCAGGCCGCATGGCAGGGTGGAGGGCGTTGCAGGGAGCGTAGAAGGAAACATGGCAAGGAGCATAGAAGGAAACACATGGCAAGGAGCATAGAAGGAAAAACATGGCAAGGAGCATAGAAGGAAACACATGGCAAGGAGCATAGAAGGAAACACATGGCAAGGAGCATAGAAGGAAACACATGGCAAGGAGCATAGAAGGAAACACATGGCAAGGAGCATAGAAGGAAAAACATGGCAAGGAGCATAGAAGGAAACACATGGCAAGGAGCATAGAAGGAAACACATGGCAAGGAGCATAGAAGGAAACACATGGCAAGGAGCATGGAAGGAAACACATGGCAGGGCAGGCCGCATGGAAGTAAACACATGGCAGGGCAGGCCGCATGGAAGGAAACACATGGCAGGGCAGGCCGCATGGCAGGGAGGAGGGCGTTGCAGGGAGCGTAGAAGGAAACATGGCAAGGAGCATAGAAGGAAACATGGCAAGGAGCATAGAAGGAAACATGGCAAGGAGCATAGAAGGAAACATGGCAAGGAGCATGGAAGGAAACACATGGCAGGGCAGGCCGCATGGCAGGAAACATGGCAGGGCAGGCCGCGTTGCAGGGAGCGTAGAAGGAAACACGGCAAGGAGCATAGAAGGAAACACGGCAAGGAGCATTGGAGGAAACACGTGGCAAGGAGCATAGAAGGAAACACATGGCAAGGAGCATAGAAGTAAACACATGACAAGGAGCATAGAAGTAAACACATGGCAAGGAGCATAGAAGGAAACATGGCAAGGAGCATAGAAGGAAACATAGCAAGGAGCATAGAAGGAAACATGGCAAAGAGTATGGCAGGGAAGGCCGCATGGGAGGGAGCATGGCAGGGAACACACAGGGAGCACACTGGGAGCATGCAGGAAGCATGCGAGGAGTATGCAGGGAACGTAGTGGGGAACATGGCGGGGAACATGAATAAATGAATGACCATGAAAGAATGAACAGAATAACAGGACAACTGCATGGCGGGACGCCTGGATGACAGGATAAATGACAGAGGATGCTTAGGGATGATGCACATAAATGAATGAGTGACCAAGAGGGAATGAACAGGACAGGACGCGGGCTTAATGAGACTTGAATGAGATTTTAATCCACCACCAGTATTTGCAGTTAGATTACCTTGAAGATGAGCATTAGGCGGCTAAGATGAATGAAAAGTAAGAGCAGATATGTGAGGCATGCTAATGATAGCCATCGCCCAACGATTGGCTCCACGAGCGTCTGCTGTTGCGCAGCTCACATCCTGAATGCTGAAATAACTCTAGATGAAAGGCCACAAGATTAACGATTTCTTTGACAATTTCACGAATCTGCAAACCAACTGTTTTTAGAATCCTCCAAAACTTATGGATGCACATCCGTAAAATTTAACGCATCTACAGACAAAAAGACATTATAGAAAGTGTATTTCAAATCCGGACGAGAAGCAAGCCAGACCAGAAGGAAAGTTCAGAACAGCAACTCTTAACAAGAGTATCCTGTTCAAGGAGGGAAGGAAACGAAATTAGTGAGCTCAAGCTGCCTGGAAATAAAAACGTGACTCTTAAAATGATGCACCTGCGAGATTGAGGTGACCGAGCGAGGAGAGCAGCTGACGCTCAGAAATAACTGATATGAACTGATATCTCGAGAATTCGAGAGCTTGTCTGCAGGCAAAAGCCATCATGGAACTAGGTTAAGATCAATACGTAGAACTCAATTGCAGGCTGACAGGTTTAGTTTGAGAAAAACAACTGGGAATAGTGAAAAGAATATCTATAAGAAGAAAACATCCAGAAAATGAAGGACCATTAAACACGGGTAACACTTCTTAAGACATAATCGATAATGTTTGCTTAGCTCATAAATGCGTAGAATGCCAAACGCATACCAAATGCTGTTATGAATCGATTAGCTTATTTAGCTTATTCCATGTTGTTTGGATGAATTTAATAATTTAATTCAGATTCTGCACTGCATCCTGCTAACTGATGATCTCGTTGCTTAGTAGCTTTAGTTAGCCTCACGCCTGCAGAGAGGATCCGTAATTGAAAATAGTATCAACCAGACAACAGCACCTTCAGTGATGCTCTCCGGATATTCATCTTGAATGAATTCTTGAACCTAAAAGAAGAAATAGACAATCCCTAAATACATGAGCAAGTTGCTGTTAAAGATCGCCCAATACTCAAACCATCCCCACAGCCATCCCGACGTCGGGTCCCAGCTGACATTCAGACAATACCTACGAACAAAAACCTTAAATAACTTTAACATGTATAAATTCACAACACCTGAAGTAATTGATTGGCAAAACATTGAAATGACAAGAGTGACAGAAGTGGCCTGGTCAGCATAAATGAGAACTCTGAACCCAATACAGACCAGTCCAAGCGGATGCCAAATTGCACCAGAGTTGCAGCAGTTTAATAACGATTGTTATCAATTGCTGAATTTAAAATGCACTTCATACTCCAACCAGTAGGTGGCAGCAATGCCACCACAAGCCCGGTGGCTACCGGCAACACCAGAAGAAGAAGAAAACGAAAACAAACAGTAAAATGAAACACGTTCGCCTGAATAGAGGACGAACATGGGTGAATACATATTACCTGAGCTGGCTCCGAACGCATTAGCGAGTGAATGAGAGAGTAGATCCGTCTGAAAAGTTGCGGCCGGGACGAGCGGCAAGGTGGCGCCGCAAAGCCGATGAGAACCAGAGGAGGTCCCGGATGAGTCGGCGGATCCGCGAACCAAGAGCCAGCCCCATGGGATCAGTTTGAGAAAGACCCCGGCGCGCTATGAAGCGAAGCTGACCGGAACTTAGGCAGAGTTGGGACGCGTCTGCGTCGCTTGCGAGTTCATTGCGCCAGGAATCAGAGCTGACGAAAACAGAGGTTGGAAAGGAAGATGTGCAGCTAGACGGTATTCCTATGGCAGGAGGATTTCAGGATAAGTTATTATCTCTTGAATCCGGTCAAGAGAGTCCAAACCGGACACGGCATGCCACCGCTTGCTCGCTGAGCAGAAGGCCGAGACGAGGATGTGGAGTTCTTTTAAGATGAACCCAGGATGCTGATTGGCTTCGAGGAGGAGCAGTTCAAAGCTGATTGGCTTGTGTCGGAGGCGGATGAGTCCCTGATTGATGGAGGTAGGCAATAGAGTTTCTTCAGTCTGAATTTTCGCTTAAGCTGCATATCAACTCAATCAATCCCTCAATAACCCGTTCTCACAAAGTAAACGGCTTTGTGTGGTCATTTACAGATGTCTCACAAAAATAATATTTGCTTTGTGTTACTAGATTATCATCTGTCTGTCCGCTAAAACAACCCCCCCCTTCCTGAGTCCCTCACAGCTGTCTGCTTTACCATGTATTTTTTGTTGCTAGATGGACCTTCATGAATGGAACATATAAAACATCCCTTGTGATCAAATAAACTCTGAACAAAGTTACCTCTAAACTGTAAAGCCCTCCCACTTAAACACTCTTATCCAGCGATGGCATTTCTCTGCATTCTTTCAGGGTTTAGTAAAGGGAATGAAAAAACTTCCTGTCATATGGTCACCATGGTAACATGGAGAGTCACTCCAGCAGACACTGAAGCAGCAGAGTTTCATTGTTACTGTTATATTTGATGATGCAATATTCAGGACAGAGCTGTCTGCTTCACCTCTACACAGCTTGTCCAGCAGTGACACAGATGCACTGCCTGTTCTAAATTTAGTAATGTGACATAATTTGAAGAACGCCCCATTTATACCTGTCTCCTCCAGAGTCCAGGTGCCAGATTATTGATTACCTCGTGTGAGTAGACCTTCCATCGTTTCTAGACTGCCTTCCTGTCAGTGACTCTGATCGTTTGTGGATTCCTGCCTGGTTCCTCGTCCCTGTCAGACTCTCCTGTTGGTTCTCAGTTTCTGGACATCGACCTGTAGACGTTTCCTGACTCTGCCTCTCTGTCACTAACATGTCCCTCTCCCTTCCAGTGGTTCCTGAGACCATTCCAGAAGTTTCCCACACCAGTTACACCTGTTGTTTAATAAATCTTTTAAATCTGCTCTTTGTGTCTGGCTGAATCATCAGGTCTAAAACACAATAACAATGTTCAGCAACAATGAATGAGCTGTTTGACTTTGTGTCTGCTCTTTAAATAATGGTTCTCTCTCATTTCAGGTGTAAGTTTACCTTTTCTTACCTCTAAATGACTGAAATGTTTGAAACAGGAAACATTTTACATGTTAATAATATTCTGGTGTCATTAGTTACTTTTTTCTCTGTTGTCTTTGTTGCAGGTGAAAAAGGATCAGGGTGTCCCAGTCTACGTCATGAACCTTCTCTTTTCTGATCTCATTCAGTTCTGTGGCAGAATTATACCTTCATTTATTCCTGGTATCAGCAGTGGTATGATCTATTTTGGTTTAATGGCCAGTGTTGGATTCATGGTCTGTATCTCATTAGAAAGGTAACTATGTGTTTCCCTTTAAGCTTCTTTATTGTCTCATATAATCTCGTTAGTCAGTACCTGATAGTCTCCATGGACTAAACAGCTCCATCTGTTATTACAGGTATTTGATCATCGCCAAACCACTGTGGTACAGATTCAGGAGAAACATCAAGACCTATGTGGTGGTCTGTGGTGTGGTCTGGATTTTTCCTCTTCCAATTCTGCTAACTGTGAATCTGACCACTGATCCTACCATTGGTTCTAATATTATTGAAAAAGTCATACCTGGTGTGTTCCTTATGCCCATTACATTCTTCATCTTCTTCTTGGTTGGGACTATTAAAGCTCTGTCTGGAGCCCTCAGTGTCCCAGCAGAAGAAAAACGACGAATTGTAGCCATTCAGGTAGTGGTGCTGCTAATTTACTCTCTGTTTTTCCTGCCGAACATTCTTCCTTTCCTTTTACATGAAATCAGTTCAATTATTTTTATACTGAGCCCAGTGTGTCTCATTCTTAGTCCCCTTGCAGACACAATTCTGTATTTGTTAAGTCGTAAAAGCTTCCTGGATAAGTTTCTGGCTTTACTCTGTTCTTGTAAAGCATCAGACAATCAGGAGCTGAGCAGCAATAATACTGAAAGACCGACTGCTCCACATACTGAGACTGTTTAGGGTTTAATATCTGGAGCCTCCACAACAATCTACTGTAGCTGATTTTTGGGTTGATTAGCAACATAGATTTGAAAGACTTTTGTTTTTAAAAGTTTCATTGAAATAATTTCTTGGGTAAACGTCTAAAAATAAAACGTGGGCATCCAGTTACTGAAAAACAATGTGCTTAATTCTCTGAGCATTTAGTTCATTTTTTTCTTGCACTGGCTGACCACACATTATTCTTTAAGACTAACTTTGGTTCTTTAACTTGGATCTGCAGTGATTCACTGAATTATTCTGATGATGGTTTTCAAATATTTGTATTTGTCGTTTTGGTATTTTATGTAATCTTAATTAAGAAACTAAAAGAGGATTTGTTTATTAATATATAATGTTGATTCATATAAACAGCATTCTATAGTGATGTTCCTTAGCTTCTTTAATCTTAATTTTGTTTAGTTTAGTTAAGTTTCACTAGCCTAGTAGAGAGGATTTGTTGAAAGAAATATAGTGTTATTTCAGATAAACAGCATTACATAGTGATGTTCTCTGGATGTTCATTTATTTCTGTTAATAAAATCTTGAACTTGAAGAGAAGTTGTCTCTCATTTATTCTATGTGTGTGCAGAGTTTGCTGTTAAAAGAACGCTAGTGCTCGATTAATTTCTTTCAACTATTGTCCTGATATCAGCTGTTTGCCCTGATATTCACCAAACAATACGTGACAGACAGTTATTTATTAAACATTAAATAACTTAAGACTTGCATAGTTGATCAATTTAAAACTCAATTATTATTTCTAACTGTTAGGATAACCCTGTATCTAAAAATGTGCACATTTGCAGTTTATTAATTAATACAAACTGCATCATCTCTGTTATGCCAAAGCAGAAAGGAATTCTCATATTCAAGCCTGACACTGTGTTCGTTAAAAAATATATATGTTAATGAATAAATGCTATGGTGCAGCCAGGCAATACCTCTGCAGGAAACCTGAAGGCCAGAAACGCTAGAGCAGGAACTTTACAGGCCATCAACGGTGGAGCCACAAACAGTTCACGTTAGCGTCAGATATTGGCAGCATCTTAAAAGTAATACAATTCACATTAACCCTCCTCAATAATGGCGTACCGCGAGCGAGCTATTTTTAGAAACGTAACGTCACAATGACGTCACATCACGTGGTACGCAGTAGGACAAGCTTGCATAGTCTGCCGCTGTGTCGCTGTAAAAGAGACGTGCGTTAGCCTTGGTTTTACTCGGTAAACGACTGCTTTTTCCAAATCTAAGACCATGGTTTTTAAACATTGTTGCTATGGAACGTGCAACAGCGACTCGAGTTACGCTGATCGGCCGCATATGAAGGATGTTTTCTTCAAGACTGCCAAGGAGAAATGTGTGCGCTGGGACCGGGGCGGTCGGCCTACACAACAGTTCAACCCGGAAAAAGTTACCAAATTCAAGTACATATGTAGCAAGCATTTTGTCGGAGGAAAGGGCCCAACCAAAGAACATCCTGACCCAATTCCAGCGACATCAAGTAGTGAACAGGTAAGAGTATTTTGGTGGCCGATATGTTAATAATGAAGCGCCTGCTACCATGACAGCATATAGGCTATCATGGTAGCAGGCGCTAACATGATAGCCTGCTACCAGGATAGCTTACTCAAAAACATTTCAAATAAGACAAAAATTAAACATATACCGATCCCTGGATGGACGCCATGATCGCAGCGCAGGAAAAAAAAAACAAAGCTTACCGTTCGATCAACTCGGCCCGTTTTCCGGTCTTTTTAAGCCCTCGACACTCAAGCCATCGTTGAGCTGAAGGTTGATGTGTTCTTCGACAGTTCGACCAGTAATCCGTGCGCCTGGGACATCGTCTTGGTAAAGTTTAACGGCTGCAAAGTTGGTCATATCGCTGGTTCTGTTGTGCGTGTAATAGCTGGTTGCTACGGGCGTTCTCTACCTGTATGCCCTACCAAAGCGGCAAAAGGGGCGTTGCTCTTGAGACGGTGACGTCACGTGCGCGGTACGCTATTCCTGCGGGAAACACCGCCTTCCGCATGTCGGCTTTGTTTTTTTCCGGCCAGCACCTTTCTTACTCTGAATCCGAGGCTTGGCTGACAGCGAGGTTATTGGCGCATTATCGCCACCTACTGTTCTGATTCAAACCCCTACACCGCAGCAACAGACCTTCACAAAATAAAAGCATGTGAGCAACATGCGTTAATGCGCGTTAAAGAAAATATCGCCGTTAATAGTCTAATGAGTTAACGCGAAATTAACGCGTTAACTTGCCCAGCCCTAACAAAAACATTTGTAATAAATAGAGAACCTATGCTATTAAACCTGTGATAGACTGTTGACCTGTCCAGGGTGAACCCCGCCTCTCGCCCATTGACAGCTGGAGATTGGCACCAGCAACCCCTCACGACCCCATGAGGGATTAACGTGTTAGAAAATGGATGGATGGGTGCTATTAAATCTATTTCCTTAGAGATAATACAAATTATTATTTAAAATGAAGACAAAAAGGTGGTTTTGCTAGCAGAAGTTCTGCAAAAGAGAAGAAAATGTTTTTGTACTAATTGCATTTTAGTATTAATGAATACAGTGTAAATTCTGTAGTGTAAAACTGCCAATGTGCACATTGTATATACGGGGTTATCCTAACAGTTATAAATTATAATTGAGTTTAAAAAAAGTTTTTTAATGTTTAATAAATAACTCTCTGTCTGTCAGGAATTGTCTGGTGAATATCAGCCTAAACTGCTGATATCAGGACAATAGTTGAAAGATATGAGTACCGGTGTTCTTTTAACAGCAAACTCTGCACACATGTAGAATAAAGGAGTGACAACTTCTCTTTTATTTATTTATTTATTTATTTATTCGAACATGATACAAATATAAAAATAAAATAGTGCACAGTAACAAGAAGTGCATAAGAAAGAAGAGAAAATACAGATTTTTGTTTCAGTTAACATATCATGCTCAAAACGGGGTAGGAAGAAGTGAGAACTTATAAACTCCTACCCCTAAACACTTGAGACTTTAGAGTCCTACTGTCATTAGAAAAAAAAAAATCAAAATCAAAGTGGCAGTTTGAAGTAACAGTTACTAATATTTACCTATACATTTTCCCATTTTATGCTGGTTTATCTTTCTAAACCCTTACACCAAGTTATTATCTTCAATACACACCTTATTGCTTTCTGTCCCCATGTGTATATCTATTGAAAATTACCTCTTTGTACCTTCTTTTGAATTGTGTTAAACTATTGCTTTGTTTTAAATCTTCATGTAACTTATTCCATAACTTTACACCTTTAATTGAAATACAGAAGCTTTTCCTTGTTGTTCTAAAATTGCGGATCTTGAAGATTGAGTGACCCCTTAAGTTATACCCCCCTTCTCTTTCAGAAAACGTGCTCTGTATGTGCTCAGGTAACAACTTCTTTGATACCTTGAACATAAATTGAGCCATTTTAAATTCTACAAGGTCGTCAAATTTGAGAATTCTGGATATTATGAAGAGCGGGTTTGTATGCTCATAATAACCGACATTATGGATGATTCTAATGGCTCGTTTCTGTAGGACGGTTACCGGATGTAAAGAGCTCTTGTAATTAACTCCCCACACTTCACAGCAATATGATAAATATGGTAAAATCAGAGAGTTATATAGAGTATGAAGTGATTTAGCATTCAATACATGTCTAGCTCTGGCCAATATGGATATACTTCTACTGAGTTTACTCTGTAAATGTTGAATATGAGGTTTCCAACTGATTT
Source organism: Fundulus heteroclitus (assembly GCF_011125445.2). Classification (NCBI taxonomy): domain Eukaryota; kingdom Metazoa; phylum Chordata; class Actinopteri; order Cyprinodontiformes; family Fundulidae; genus Fundulus; species Fundulus heteroclitus. The sequence continues at coordinate 4,624,279 of NC_046382.1, read as the reverse complement.
TGTCATCTATTATTAAACCGAGGAACTTATTAGCAAAAACCCTTTCTAGAGTTACGTCCTCTATTTGAACTTGAATTTCAATATTTTTATAACAGTTCCCAAAGACCATGAATTTCGTCTTGTCCAAATTTAGGGATAATTTGTTATGGTCAAACCATATCTTTAACTTACTAATCTCTGAAGTGACTGTTGAGAGAAGATGCTCTAAATTATCTCCTGAGGCTAGAATATTTGTGTCATCAGCGAATAAGATAAATTTTAATGCATTGGACACTTTACTGATATCATTTATATAAAGATTAAATAAAATTGGTCCCAATACTGATCCTTGTGGTACTCCACAGACAGTCTCCTGCCAATCAGATTCCACATCTCCCAATTTCACAAATTGTTTCCGGCTCTTTAAATAACTCCTCATCCAGTCAGAAACTACTCCCCTAATTCCATAGCGTTCTAATTTTTTAAGTAGGATTTCATGATTTATTGTATCAAAAGCTTTCTTTAAATCTATAAATATCCCTACTGCCAGTTTCTTACTATCTATTGCGTTGGTTATTTCTTCTATTAAGTCAGTTACGGCCAGCGATGTTGACCGGTTTGCTCTGAATCCATATTGACTGCTGATAAGTAGCGAATGTTTTTCTATGAATTGTTCCAGTCTTTTCTTAAGGAGTTTTTCCAGGATTTTAGAAAATTGTGGGAGAAGAGAAACAGGCCTGTAGTTAGTGAAGAGGTGTTTGTTGCCAGTTTTATACATTGGTTTGACCTTCGCTATTTTCATTTTGTTGGGAAATGATCCTGTTTGAAATGATAAATTGCAAATATAAGTTAGTGGTTTAGAGATTCCTTTAATTACTATTTTAATAGTTTTCATGTCCAGATCATCACAGTCAGTGGAAGTCTTATTTGTACAGTTATTCACAATGTTTATGATTTCTTCTTCTAGTACAGGGTTGAGATATAAGGAGCTGGGATTATTCTCAATTAGATATTGCTGAGTTGCAGTTTTTGTAGTCGGTATTTTTTCTGCTAATTGAGGTCCTATATTAACAAAAAATCTATTAAATTTATTGACGACACTTTTCAAATCAGTTATATTCTGTTCATTATCTATAAAATAGTCTGGATATTTGTTATTGTTAACTTTTCTAATGACTCTATTTAAAATATTCCATGTTTCCTTAATGTTGTTTTTATTCCTATCCAGTAATTTATAATAATAGTCCTTTTTACATGTTTCTATAATATTAGTTAACTTATTTTTATATTTCTTATATTTGTTTTCTGATTCAGACGTTCTATGTTTTAGAAATTCTCTATAAAGTTTGTTTTTCTTTTTACATGCCTTTTGTATTCCTTTTGTGATCCACTGTTCATTTTTTTGATTGCTTTTCCTGTTATATTGTTTGATTGGGCAGTGCTTGTTATATAATATTTTAAATATTTTTAAAAATTCATCATATGCTGAATTCACATCATTCATTTTATATATTAATCTCCAATCATAGGCCAACAACTCGGCTTCTAGAGCTCTTAGTGTCTCTTCAGACGTAACCCGTTTGTAATGCGTCTCTATTTTTTGATTGTCTGTTTTGCACTTACAGTCGTAGACTATGAACACTGGTAAGTGATCGGTTATGTCATTCATTAATATTCCACTAGTTAAATTATTTTCCAGCACATTTGTAAAAATATTATCAATTAAGGTAGCGCAGTGCGATGTAATGCGACTGGGCCTGGTGATTTTAGGATACAAGCTTAAACTGAACATGGTGTTAATAAATTCTTCAGTCATTCTATGTCTATTTGGATTGAGAAGGTCAATATTGAAATCCCCACAGAAAAATATTATTTTTTGATTAATTGTTATAAATTTTTCTTCTATCCAGTTGTTGAATACTTCAGTGTTTGATCCAGGGGCTCTATAAATGCAACTCACTAAGACATTTTTCCTTTTTTCCATGAGTATTTCTATAGTCACACATTCAAACATGTTGTCCATCACAGTTGACATTGTTTCAATCAACTTATAATTAATCTTCTTATCAACATATAAAGCTACTCCTCCTCCATTTTTGTTTTCTCTGTTCTTACAAACCATTTCATAACCATTGATTTCAAAGTCTATGCCCTTATCACTATTGAGCCAAGTTTCTGATAAGGCAATAACATTGAATGTCTGTGAAAGTTGTTGGAGGTATTGTTTGATGCTGTCAAAATTTGCATAGAGGCTTCTGCTATTAAAGTGAATTATTGACAGCTTTTGTTCCATTTTAATGCTGTTATTGAACTGATCATCACTGTAATAGTGACAACTATCATTGCTGACATTATAGAAGTTGTTATCAGGATCAATGTCAATTTCAATATCTTGCTGATGATAGTTTCTGTGTTGGAATACGGGTAGCTCTATATCCTCATAGGCCGTGATATGTTGCATGTTTCTCATTCAGAAGTGAACGTCAGCTATGTCTGGCTGTCTGTCATACATTGTTGGATAATTTAGGGGTACTAGTACGTGGATGGGTGATCAACTTATCATAACGTAGGTAAGCAATGTCCCCTCTTTGACGTGCTGCTTTTAAGTCCGGCATTAGTTCCGCCCTCCTTTTCCTTACTGCATCCGTGAAGTCTTCGTTAATAAAAATCTTAGATCCCTTAAGTGCCTTGGTGCTCTGCAGAATAGTTGATCTGTCCTTGTATCGTAAAAATTTGACAACAATGGGCCTGGGTCTGTCTCCTCTATGTTTACCGGTGCGGTGAGCTCTCTCAATGTCAACCTTATGTTGAAAGTTTAGCTTTTCATTTAAAATAGTTTTCACTTTCTCCTCAGTCTCAGCCCAAGTCTCATTTGGTGATTCAGGAATTCCATCAAAAACCAAATTATTTCTTCTTGATTGCCCCTCAAGGTACTCCATTTTATCCGTGATAGTCATCATACCCTCACATACTTTAAATATGTCAAGTTCAAGAATTTATTAACAGAAATAAAATGAACATCCAGAGAACATCACAATCTATTGCTGTTTATCTAAATTAACACAATATTTTAATTAACAAATCCTCTCTATTAGGCTAGTGAAACTTAACTAAACTACTAAGCAAAATTAAGGTAAAAAGAAGCTAAGGACATATTTACAGACAGAAGAAACAAACAACATTATCATATTAGAAAACCACCATCAGAATGTCTGAATGAAGGTATTGGGGGCAGGTGGTGGCCTAGTGGTTAGAGCAGTGTGCTTGTGCTCTGAGAAGGTTGCATGTCCCCAGTTCAAATCCCCACTGCCTGCACTCTGGGTCCCTGAGCAAGACCCTTAACCCCTGATTGCTCCCCAGGCACCGCACAGTGAGGATGGGTTAAGATGCAGAAGGGAATTACTCCATTGTGAGATCAATGATGTTCAATTATAATTATTATCAATTATCGGAGATGTCACGTGCGCGGTATGCCATTGGAATTGATCATTAAGACCTGCAGTGGGAAAGTAGTCTAGGAGCCTGATCTTCAAAAGGTTTTTACGTATTAAAACCGGTGCAAACTGATTAGTGTGTACATAGCTGATCTTCATACCCAGGAGCAAAGCGATTTACGTGTGTAAAATGAGTGAAACAGTGGTTGTTAACTTTTTGTGTATGCCTTAATAAATATTTACAAGTTATCCATAACTCCCTACCTCATTGTTCCAACACGGGCCCTGCAACTTCCATTCATCCATTACCTGCTTTTCTGTGCAGGTTTGTAAGGATCTAGTTATTTTTTTAATCTATTTAATGTTTTTACCTTTTATTTGTAGCACTTTGAGACACTTAAAGGAGGGGTTGGTGCCTTATCTCCAACAGTCAATGGAGAGAGGCATGGTAAACCCTGGACAGATCTATTCATGCTATGATTTAAATAGTGGTATTAACTTCCAATGACCAGAGGGAGGTTTTCAGTCAGCAGGGGTTGGAGAAGCCCTGGTCAACTGTCACGTTTTGCTTGGTCATGATCAATGATGCACACATTTTTAGAACTAAAAAAAAGGAATATTTTTTATGACTTGTCAGCTGTAATATTTTCTTATTAAACTCAGAGAAAATAAAAAACATTTTCCTATGTTCTCTAGAACTTCTGCTGGCAAAACTACCCTTTTTCTTTATTTTAAATAATAATTAGTATTGTCTCTAAGAAAAATGTTAATAGCATAAGTTCTCTGTTTATTACAAATGGTTTTGTGCATCCTGGGTGTCTGGAGAGATTATGTGAAGGATTTGATCTTCTTTCTTTGGGGGCGGACCAAATCTGTTTAGCTTGTTTTGTTCACTGGGGACCCAATCATTGAAGATCAGCCTCAACACGTCTTGATGCTTTTATTCACCAGTGAGAAGCGAACAGTGCAGCAATCAAAAGTGAGGAGATGGCATCACACAAGCAAACCAGATGACCATTTAGGCTACTGATACCGTGTTGAATACAGAAAATAGTAAGTTCGGAAATAAGTACAGTTTATTTTATTTATTCATTTTACCTTTTTGAAATATAGAAAATACTTTCTCACCTCTTTTATACATATTCTTTGTAGATTTCTCCACTTTTTATTTATGATTGTTACATTTTATTTATTTATTTATTCACCCCCAATAAAATTACGTTACTAGAGCCGTGCCTTTAACCTGCCAGGGCATTGTAACCAAATAATTTCCCTCTATGGGAATGAAAAAGTTTATTTTATCTACACATTATAATTGTACATTGTATTATAATTGAAGTTTATGTGCTGAGTTCCTCCACTGTTCAGGTGGTGGATCAGCCAATCAGTTCTCTGTGTTTCAACCATCTTCCTGCTTCAGAAACTCTTGAGGCTCGCTTAAAGTCCTCCTCTCTGCTCCTAACATTTTGTTTTTACTTTAGGAGCTCTCAATGCCTTGGATGCTTTTAATTTACTGAAGTAAAATTAGAAGAAAAATCTTAGAATTCAGGAAATTCTAAGATTTTTGTATAATGACATTACTAAGAGCTACTTTTAGTCTAAGCAATCTTTATGAATACGGGCGCAGGTCCTTGGTATATATCTCCTATTTGTTTTTTGCAACTGTAATACCAAATGTTTCCATTTTAGGAAAATAAAAATTTTTTTTAGCTTAACCCTTCTAGCAGTGTTGTTTTGGTCAACAATGACAATGACAAAATCATTTCATTGACGTCCCTTTTTTTCTTCACGATAACGAGAACTGACGAGCTAAACATGGATCTTTGATGACGAAAACATGACGAGTAGTGGATGTGAGTTTTTGTTAACGGGACTGGACGAAAACATTAGTGGATGGTTTGTCAGACGTTTAAAAAACTTTTCCACGTGTTTAAAAAAATTGCACACTTGCCTTCTGTATTGTTATCAGCATGTTCAGGGATGCTAACGTTCAGTGACAGTGTGGACATTTCTTTAGGTGTTTATGGTCTGTCAATACGTTGCAATATGTTAAAACAGTCTTTTTTCATGGGTAGAGTCAGCTAGCTTTAGGCCATAACCCAGAAGGGTATGTCAGTGACATCCTGCAGCTCCAGCCATGCCAGTCATGTTCAAATATGTCACGCTTTTTGCTGTCCAACGCTTACAATGAAAGCTGAGGCATTTCGCTTTACAGCCAATGTGGCATCAATACAGTAATTTTATTTATGTTTAATTTTTTTCTTTAAAACGCTAAGTTTAAAGTCCGTTTTTGTGTTTGTTTGTTTTTTTTATCTTAAACCACCATTACAGTTTGATAACTGGCATTAGATTGTAACTACTGACAGGTCTTGAAAGTTTCTTTTGAAAAAATGGCTACAAGCTCTCACAGAGGATTAAATAATAATTTTGTTATTAAATAGTATAGTCAGTAAACTTTCAGTAACTTTTTTGGGGGGGGATTTTTTGCTGCTCACTTTTTTATGAAAGTAGGCTGACAGGAAGGGGGTGGAAAAGGAGGAGAGACATGCGGCAAAGGGTCAACCGCGTCGAGGACTAAGGCCTCTGTATATGGGTCGCGATACCCGCTGCACCACGAGCACGTCCCCACTTTCAGTAACTTTGAATAGTAATATGAATCAAATGGAGAGAAGGAACTTCCCCAAGGGGATCAATAAAGGTTAAAAAAAGACAAAAAGAACAGGATTATTAATAAGCTATCAAAAGGTATTTTTGTGTGCAAAGGTATATGTGGATGGATGGAGGTATATATATATATATACACAGTATATACACATACATAAATACATACATACATACATACATACATACACTCACAAACACACACATTTGATTGTTTTGTATTCACCTGTAGACCTTTACAGAAGGTGAACTTTGTATACAAAGTGATAGAATTATTCTTGCTACTTCCTACATATTTTATGTTATTTACTACTTACTTTATGTACATTGTATTTATCATATATATTTACTCTTTACTACTAAGAAGTTTTAAGGTTTTAGATCTCTCTCTTATAGTTGCAGAAGGCCTGCAGCAAGCAGAGAAATATGTTGTGACTATGATAAGTGTTTTTATGAACTCTATTCAGCCATCTGGAGTGCTTACGCATAACTGAACTGTGTGAACTGCTTGGTATTATCTCGAAGGTCACAGTTGTTTTGCTTATCCCTACCCCTTAGATTCACAATGGAACCAGGAATTCCCTTTCCTAATAAATAGAGAGGAGGCGACGGATTTGCTTCAGATCGAATTTGGAGATCTGTATTAAGCATCTTCGTTCAATTTCCTTGCAAGATTATTTGAAAACTAAACACATTGTTGTCTCTCCTTCTTGTGTTGTTAATGAATGTTTTAGGTGTTTGCACCTGACATTTAATTGGTCCTTCGAGCCAGATCCCAACATACCGGAGGATTCCTGTGGGTGAGGTGAACCGGGTGAAAAGTCAGTGATCACTGCATTTAGATCCTTTTTCAAGGGCCTAGTCCATCTCGCCTCTGGGTTTCTGACTGTTGACGGGAAGTCCGAGGGAGGATTGACAGCAGTGGTGAGTGGATTTTATTTTTTTTTTAAAGGTATGAGTGAGTTACTATGGGGTATTGCGCATAGATGGGACAACAGAGTCCGAGAAAGTCCGTGATAACAAACCCTATCATCCTTGGCACTGATAGGTACGCAAAGGCGTAGCAAAAGGCAGAGCCCAAAAAGTCTGTGTAGAGAAAAAAAAACAGGATAACGGCATCCATATAAAGAGCCGTGTAATTCGAGCGTGGATGGCTGCGTCCTACAAAAGTAAAGTCTGCAGTGTGTGCTTGTGTGTGTGTTTGGAAAAGTAAATACCACTAGGTATTTTCTTTTCATTTAAAAACAGTGGGATTGTGAGTAACAAGCCTTTGTGGACGTCTAGCAAGAATTCTCCACTCGAAAGAGTTGAAGTGAGAATTACCACAACAGGTATTTTATTGTTACCCCACGGTGTAAAAATCCCAGCCTATGGAACACCCTATGTGTTACAGGACTGGATCAAATTTATAGAAATGGGAAAGGGACAAAGTAAAACGTTGAAACAGCTCCAGAGTAAAGACTGGAAATTCATTGAACAGCAGGACCATGATAAAATAAAACTTTTAGCTACATGGGTAAAAGAATACAATGCAGGTTTAAGGGGGGATTAAAAAAAAAACAAAAAATAGCTAAAATTCCAGGAAGGGAATGAAGAGATTAAAAAGGGGATCCCACAGAATCAATTTGGGAGTTTTTGAAAACACAGCAGTTAGACAAGGAGGTATTTAAAGGTCCCGTAGGAAAAAAAAAAAGACTCTGGTTAAGACTCTTTGCCCACAAGCTGTCTGTCTGATATGTTTTTGTCTTTGTCATAATGTGTCATTTGATGGGATCATTGCATGAAAGGAGAGACTGTTTGAGTTCGCAGTGTTTGAGAGTGTGTGTGTGCAAGTGTCTGTGTGTGTAAACCTACGCATATGTTTGTGTGTAAGTATGTGCGAATGTGTGGCTCAGAATAGCGTCTGAGTGGAGAGATTTACAGTGGAAAAGTACTGTGTGGAGATGATGTTCGTGGAGGGATCATTTGATAAGGATATTAGAGAAAATAAATAGGATTATGCAGCAGTGGGAGGACAGATTGATGAATTTGTGGCTTTTGTTGCGCAGGAAAGCGATTTGAGTGCCAACAACAGTTGGTCAAGGCAGTTACATTAGAGAAAAACAGATGTATTACAGTGAGATTTGGTTAAATCTTTAGTAAAACAGTATGTCAAGCGTAAAAGACGGGTCGAAATTGGAAAAAATTGCTGGATTTTTGGCAGAGAATTAAACTTTTGTTAGAGACATCGGAGAAAAAAAAAAGAAAAAAAAGAAAACAGAACTGGACCGCAGGACGTACATTTTAAACACGTCTTCTCCGGACTTTATCCAGTCCTGGATGTGTTGGGCGGAGAGTTTACAGTATAATCGGTTTCTGGTGACACCTGTGGAATGTATTAACTTTGATTCAATTTTTTAGTACACATTTATGAAGATATAACATGCTTTTAATATTCAATATATTTGCTTTGTGGCCTGTCTGTTAATTAGAAGAATAGAATGTGAATAGATTAAGGTTAAATGAGCTGTGTACGAGCAAAAGTATCAGGAAAGAGTTTCAAGGCCAGTCCTAGGCAGTAGGAAAGAACAGAAATTTTGGTTCACATGCAGCTGGAGGAAACAATGAGAAGATAGTCATTAGGGAGTAAGGTAGCAATAAGATGTGTGCGTCATTCATTGTGTGACTTTGTATAATCTATGTTCTAACTTTAATAAAAACTAGCCTGAGCGGGAGAGAGAGAGTGAGAGTTGTCGCCCGCAGTCGGCAGGTGTATCATCTCTCCTCTTTGCAAAGCTGAAATGGAATTCTGCGTCCATGGCTGAGTTATTATTTTAAAGTCCTGCATACGACTTAACGAACCCGGGGAAGCATGACGGCTTCAACATTTGGGGGCTCATCCGGGATTCGGGGTGACAGGCGAATTGGACTTCAGATTGGAACGAAAGGACGAGGGACACTGGCTGGCCACAACAAAAAAAGGTAGGCATAACCTTTTATCAAATCTGCATTTTCGGCTTAGAAAAATAGTTTAATTTTAGTGTCCCAAGTCTCAGTAGAACTAAATCTGCTAAATTAATGCTTTGGAGTGCCTTGGAGCAGTACTGAAAAAGTGTGGTTGAATTTAAGAAAAGGTGTTTCTTGAGCGTGGCGGCTCCCTTCGGTTCTCGACGGGGAACCGCATTTTTGCTGGGTTAGAGGCCCGAGAAGTTGGGAAATCTCGAATTGTACATAAAAGGTTGAGCGAGATCAGGCAATACACATTCAATGGATGCGGAAATAACAGATTGACTCTGTGAAGCTCCGATTACAGACGCAATGCAGTTCTGATATAACATAACAGAACTAAGAACAGAGTAAAATATAAGTTGTGCGGATAACACAACAAGAAAAAGTCCTGTGAATTCAAATTTTTTTAAGAAACCGTGACCTGACGTAGAAACAGGGAGACCGGTTTATAAGCCGTGCCGCTGGACACACACACACCCAGCGAAGATCGTACAGGGAATAAAAGTAAAGATAAAAAAAAGAATGAGCTGTTAGCTGAACACACAATCAGCTATGACAGACTTTTGTTAAAAAAACAGTTTGGGGCTCTGATCGGATGGCCCGTACGGGTCGTGTCGGCCCCCCCTCTTTGGGGGGCCTGGTCCGGGGGGCGCCTGGTCCGGGGGCGGGGCCGGGGGTCGGGCACAGGCAGTCGTATTGTTGAATTGTGGTGACCCCCCCCCCACTTGGGTTTTTTGGATGTGAATGCTATGTGAGAATGTGTGTAAAGCGTCCTTTTTTTTTAATTTATTTTTTATTTTATTTATTTATTTTATTTATTTATTTATTTATTTATTTATTTTTTTTGGTGTCTGTGTGTGGCGAGTGGGGCACAAGGGAGGGATGGTGTGAATGAGTGTTTTTTTTTTTTGTTTTTTTTTTTTCCAGGTTTGGGTTCGGTCCGCTCCCTCTCCCAAGATCATCTCAAGTCTCCGCTAGGTGCGGAGCCCATCCCCCCACGTCCTGCCCTCCTCCGCTGCGTTGGCGGGCGCCTTGACCCTCTTGCGCGTTGACGGTCCTCGGGTTTGGGGCGGGTTCCCGGGTGGGCGCCGGCCCATTCCCGGCGGTGGCTTCGCGGGGCCTGGCCCCCCGGGGGGCGGCCGGGGCCCCTGCCGCGGGGGCGGGGCGCCCCCGGGGCCTCTGGCCCCCAGGGCCCATGGCCAGGACCACTTCAGCGGGGCCGGCTGCCGGCGGGGCCCACGGGCTCGTCCCCGCGGCTCTTGGGGGAGTCGGCATTGCGGTGGCTGGGGGATTTCCTCGGGGTCGTCTCTCCTCTTTCCTCAGGGGGGGGTTGTACATTTCCTGTGAAGGCCCCTCTCGGGCGCACTGCTTTGGGGGCCCCTTTGGGAGTCCGGGGTTATGGGTTCCCTGACCCCTGCCTCTGTGCTCGGGGAAGGTGGGTCTTCGGTTCTCCACAATCACTATCAAGCCATTTCCTTCTGGATAATTTTCACCTAAACTAGTGCACTCTCACAATCTCCCACAGGTGCTGGGTCCCAGGTATTAAATGTTCACTTATATACAGAAAGGCTATAATTTATTTACTTTCTTTTACTTTTTTTTTTTTTAGGTATCACATTACACATGTCAGCTTAAATAATAATACATATGATTTAGCAATGGTATCAAGGTGTTACACGATTGTATCTGTTGCTTTATGTCTGTTGGTTGTGCTGTTCTTTTTGTGTCTCTTTCCAGGTGATGGAGCAGACAGAGGAAGTTTTATCATTCTCTTCCTTTTATCTCTTCTTTCTTTCACCTCTTCTTTCTCTTTTTTTTTCTCTTCTTGTTTTTCTTTTACTCTCCTACTTTCCCATTGTAGTGTCCATATAATTTGAAATTCTCCCTGCAGGAATCACAATAAAGCTATTTACACGCACAAATCAAGCGGAGCATTATGGCGAAAGCTGTTTGCTCCACTTGTGAAAGTAAAATCTGTCGAGCTCTATTTGGCATTAAGATATCAATTTTTATTGCCACATTGCTAGACAGGACACTGGGAAAAAAAAAAAACAGTTTGAATGTTGAAGTGCTTGACTGGGGGAGAACGCCAAAACGCGAGCAATCCCCATTTGCTGCGGGTTTTCATGAGACAGAACAAAACAGCAGGACCCACTCTGATAAAATTAAACATTTAGCTAGATGGGTAAAATAATACAATTCAGGTTTAAGAGGTGACTTAACAAACAGAAAATAGCTAAAATTCCAGGAAGCTATCATCAATAAATCGGGAAATCTAAAGGGGAATCACAGAGCAACACTCTGGGAGTTTTTTTAGAAACACGTCGTTTAGACAAGGAGGTTTTGTAAAAAAAAAAAAAAAAAAAAAAAAAAAGAGACGTCTCGCAGACGTAAGGTGGCAGGCCCTCCCTGGGCTGCCACCTTACCGTGGTGGAGGGGTTTGAGTGTCCCAATGATCCTAGGAGCTATGCTGTCAGGGGCTTTAAGCCCCTAGTAGGGTCACCCAAGGCAGACAGGTCCTAGGTGAGGGACCAGACAAAGCGCAGCCCAAAATGCCCTAATGATGAGTAAGACTATTGGACCTCGTGTTCCCTCGCCCGGACGCGGGTCAGCGGGGCCCCACTCTGGAGCCAGGCCTGGAGGTGGGGCACGTTGGCGAGCGTCTGGTGGCCAGGCTTTTGCCCATGGAGCCCGGCCGGACTCAGCCCGAAGAGGCAACATGGGTCCCCCTTCCAATGGGCTCACCACCTGTCGGAGGGGCCAAAGGGGTCGGGTGCAATGTGCAACGGGTAGCAGTAGAGGGCGGGGACCTTGGCGTTCCGATCCTCGGCTGCAGAAGCTGGCTCTTGGGATGTGGAATGTCACCTCTCTGGTGGGGAAGGAGCCTGAGCTTGTGCGCGAGGTTGAGAGGTTCCAACTAGAGATAGTCGGACTCACCTCGACGCACCGCTCTGGCTCCGGAACCAGTCTCCTTGAGAGGGGCTGGACATTCTTCTACTCTGGAGTTGCCCATGGTGAGAGGCACCGAGCTGGGGTTGGCATACTGGTTGCCCCCCATCTCGGTGCCTGCACGTTGGGGTTTTCCCCGGTGAACGAGAGGGTGGCCTCCCTCCGCATTCGTGTGGGGGGACGGGTTCTGACTGTTGTTTGCGCTTATGCGCCAAACAGCAGTTCAGATTACCCACCCTTTTTGGAGTCATTGGAAGGGGTACTGGAGAGTGCCCCTCCTGGGGACTCCCTCGTTTTGCTGGGGGACTTCAACGCTCACGTGGGCAATGACAGTGGGACCTGGAGGGGCGTGGTTGGGAGGAATGGCCCGCCTGATCTGAACTCGAGTGGTGTTTTGTTGTTGGACTTCTGTGCTCGTCATGGATTGTCCATCACAAACACCATGTTCAAGCATAAGGGTGTCCATATGTGCTCTTGGCACCAGGACACCCTAGGTCGCAGTTCAATGATCGACTTTGTTGTCGTTTCATCTGACCTGCGGCCGTATGTCTTGGACACTCGGGTGAAGAGAGGGGCGGAGCTCTCCACCGACCACTACCTGGTGGTGAGTTGGCTCCGATGGCGGGGGAGGAAGCCGGTCCGACCGGGCAGGCCCAAACGCACTGTGAGGGTTTGCTGGGAACGTCTGGCAGAGTCCCCTGTGAGATGGAGCTTTAACTCCCACCTCCGGGAGAACTTTAAACACGTCCCGAGGGAGGCGGGGGACATTGAGTCTGAATGGACCATGTTCCACGCCTCTATTGTTGAGGCGGCTAGTTGGAGCTGTGGCCGCAAGGTTGTCGGTGCATGTCGCGGCGGCAACCCTCGAACCCGCTGGTGGACACCAGCGGTGAGGGAAGCCGTCAAGCTGAAGAAGGAGTCCTACCGGGCTTTTTTGGCCTGTGGGACTCCGGAAGCAGCTGATGTGTACCGGCAGTCGAAGCGGCAGGCGGCTCGGCTGGTCGCTGAGGCAAAAACTCGGGCGTGGGAAGAGTTCGGAGAGGCCATGGAGAAAGACTTCCGTACCGCTTCGAAGCGATTCTGGTCCACTATCCGGCGTCTCAGGAGGGGGAAGCAGTGCAGTACCAACACTGTTTACAGTGGGGGTGGTGTGCTGCTGACCTCGACTCGGGACGTCGTGCGGCGGTGGGCGGAATACTTCGAAGACCTCCTTAATCCCACCAACACGTCTTCCATTGAGGAAGCAGAGCCTGAGGACTCTGGGTCGGGCTCTCCCATCTCTGGTGCTGAGGTTGCCGAGGTGGTTAAAAAGCTCCTCGGTGGCAAGGCCCCGGGGGTGGATGAGATTCGCCCTGAGTACCTTAAGGCTCTGGATGTTGTGGGGCTGTGTTGGTTAACGAGGCTCTGCAACATTGCGTGGACATCGGGGGAAGTTCCTCTGGATTGGCAGACTGGGGTGGTGGTCCCCCTATTTAAAAAGGGGGACCGGAGGGTGTGTTCCAACTACAGAGGAATCACACTCTTAAGCCTCCCTGGTAAGGTCTATTCAGGGGTTCTGGAAAGGAGGGTCCGTCGGATAGTCGAATCTCGGATTCAGGAAGAGCAGTGTGGTTTTCGTCCTGGCCGTGGAACACTGGACCAGCTCTATACCCTCAGCAGGATTCTTGAGGGGGCATGGGAGTTTGCCCAACCAGTCTACATGTGCTTTGTGGATCTGGAGAAGGCATTCGACCGTGTCCCCCGGGGGATCCTGTGGGGGGTACTTCGGGAGTATGGAGTACCGGACCCTTTAATAAGGGCTGTCAGGTCTCTGTACGACCGGTGTCAGAGTCTGGTCCGCATTGCCGGCAGTAAGTCAAACTCGTTTCCGGTGAGAGTTGGACTCCGCCAAGGTTGCCCTTTGTCACCGATTCTGTTCATAACTTTTATGGACAGAATTTCTAGGCGCAGCCAAGGTGTTGAGGGGATCCGTTTTGGTGGCCTTAGGATTGCGTCTCTGCTATTTGCGGATGACGTGGTCCTATTGGCTTCATCAGGGCGTGATCTACAGCTCTCACTGGAGCGGTTCGCAGCCGAGTGCGAAGCGGCCGGGATGAAAATCAGTGCCTCCAAATCCGAGACCATGGTCTTGAACCGGAAAAGGGTAGAGTGCCTTCTCCGGGTTGGGGAGGATGTCCTGCCCCTAGTGGAGGAGTTCAAGTATCTTGGGGTCTTGTTCACGAATGAGGGGAAGATGGAGCGGGAGATCGACAGGCGGATTGGTGCAGCGTCTGCTGTGAAGCGGGCGCTGTACCGATCCGTTGTGGTGAAGAGAGAGCTGAGCCAAAAGGCGAAGCTCTCGATTTACCGGTCGATCTACGTTCCTACCCTCATCTATGGTCACGAGCTTTGGGTCGTGACCGAAAGAACGAGATCCCGGATACAAGCGGCTGAAATGAGTTTTCTCCGTAGTGTGTCTGGGCTCTCCCTTAGAGATAGGGTGAGGAGCTCAGTCATCCGGGGAGGACTCAGAGTAGAGCCGCTGCTCCTCCACGTCGAGAGGAGCCAGTTGAGGTGGCTCGGGCATCTGGTCAGGATGCCTCCTGGACGCCTCCCTGGTGAGGTGTTCCGGGCACGTCCCACTGGGAGGAGGCCCAGGGGAAGACCCAGGACACGCTGGAGGGACTATGTCTCTCTCCTGAGGAGCTGGCCCAAATGGCTGGGGAGAGGGACGTCTGGGCCTCCCTACTGAAGCTGCTACCCCCGCGACCCGACCCCGGATAAGCGGAAGAAGACGGACGGACGGACGTCTCGCAGAAGACAGTCTCTGCAAGCTGTCTGTCTGTCTGTCTGATATTGTTGTCTTCGTCATGTCTTATACAACATATTGTGTCTGTTAGAAATGCGATCATTGTGTTTGAGGGAGTGGGGGAGAGACTGCTTGGATCCGCAGAGATTGATGACCTGTGTGCATATGGGTTTTTGTGTGTAAGTCTGTGTGAGTAGATTTGTGCGTATGACAGAGCCGAGAATACCAGCTGGAGTATAGGAGAATTACGAAAAAGGAATAGAACTTTCAGAGGCGCAGCGTTGCGCGGGGGAAACATTTTAGCGACGGACCGAATAGATGCTTCTGTCGGCTAGTGGGGTAAAATGACTAAAATAACCGTGAAACGTAATGAGATAAAAGATGACAGGCGAGTGGCGAGATGTTGAACGTTGTTTCTGCGGAGGCGAGGCTTCGGACAGCCGGTAAATTGAGCGGTTATGGCGCTGCGGGGCAATTTTGCCAGCTCAACCTCCCCGTGGAGTGACAGAGGCACGTTGACCAATACGCATGATATTTCGGCAAAATATATTTCGGCAATCTAAACTTTTCAAACATGATCTGTGAAAAATACTGTTAAAAGGAAAGACATGATTGTGTGTTTTGTTCGTCTAATTGTCTTGAAAGCTCTGTTCGTCTTTGGAAAATAATCCAGATTAAAATTCTAGAAAACCACGGTTTCAAAAAGTGTTTATTTGCGCTGAATGTCTGCATTAATCAGTGAGAATGCTGTATAGCATTCTCACTGATTAATTACAAGAAGAGTGTAGGTGGAGCAGAGCAGCTTCAGAGGTGCGTTAGAGTAGAACGGGTGCTGTAAAACGACCTGATGGTGTTTCCTCCAGGATTAAAACAGGAATTTTTTCTGAAGCACCCGGAGAAGAACATCTGGGATTAAAGAGGTAACAGCAATGTCGTGTGTAAAGTAGTGTGGCTGCGATGTGTGGTCATTTTAATCCAGGGAAGATTCGGACATCGTTATAGGAAAAAATATACTTTGATTTCAAACCACAATTAACTAACTTTTGATTCCACAGACATGGTGATCCACATCCGAGGTTTAAAGTGTTTGTGTGTGCGTGTGTGGATTCTTTTACAGGACGACCAGAGGCCCGTGAAAGGAGAGAACAGAGAAACTATGATAAAATGTCTCATTAACTATTACATTTCTAAAAATAGGTTTCCTGACAGGATGAAGATGGAACAATGGAAGGTGGTAAGGATTAATTAGTATCTGAAAGAATAATTGGCCAAAATCTGTGCACAGACTAAATTGACATGGGTTAAAGTTTTTGTTTCTTGTTGGAGTGTTCAGTTAATTTCATTACAGGATGCATTCTCTGACTGGAAGGAGTTTTTCAGGGGTGCGATGTCAACCTCCCATGATTCACAGGTAGCACACGAAATTTGACATCTAAAAGATTGTTGTGTAGTTTCAGATTATATTGGAGATTCCTAAGGAATGTGAAAGAGGGTACACCAACCCCCAGACCTCGGCTGAGTGTGCGCTAATGTCAATGAAGGACAGAGGTGGGGGTTGTGATTTAGGGTGCTCTGACGAGAGTGCGGAGCTGTGAGGTCCCACCACAGGGTGCCAAAGGAAACACCGAGACCAGTGCAGAACCAGAGTGGGAACTCCAGAAAGTCATCAAAAGAAAGTGGTCAGAACCAAGGTGGACCAGCCCGTACCGGATGGTGGAACGCACTTCGCACGCAGTCAGGCTCAAAGGAAAAGGCGACACCTGGTATCATTGGAGTCAGTGTGCAGCCACTGAGGAACCCCAGCCCTCTCAAACATCAGGTGCGGCAGGATTTACAGGATAACACCACAACGCCGTGAAAGGGAGCCTACCAGTGAATCCTCTACTCAACCAGGGTCATAATAACACTCGTAGAGAGATTCAGTGAGCTTAAGCTCACTCACAAAAATCGCGCAAAGGAGACAGAGCAGAAGAACAAAGAAGAAGAGGCGGAATTGTTTTTACCTTTGTTTTTTTGCATTTGTTGTTGAAATTTGTGTGCTTCTCCACAGGTGTTTTTCCACTGGGCACCAAAACAGCACAAAGCATGTGGGCAGAAAGACTTGTGACCAAACCCCCTAAGGGTTGGGTTGCAGGAGGTGTATTATTATCAGTTGTTATTGTTACAGGTATATTGTGGTATTTTTGCGACCTTCCATTCCTAAACATGTCCAGCTGATCCACCTAGGAAGACCACAAAGACGCGCTATTACAGCAGCATCCAATGACTGGTGCTTAGAACAATATGGCGGAGTGGAATTAAATTACAGTCGGAGGGCGACAACTACCTTTCAGGTCCACCTTTGTGATATTATAAAGTGCGGTAGTAAAATTAATTATGGACAGTGGAGCAGATAGTAAAAAAAAAAGGTACGTGATGTAAGCATAGAGCATCTTACGAAATTATTCAAATGGCTATATCTGGATTATACTATTATTGTGGTGATCATAGGCAGTAATAAAAGCATTAGAAGGATTGCGCACGCTCTCAGAAAACAAGCACGAGCACTGCGGAGATGGATGACTGGTGTGTTTGGCAAGTGAAAAAGTCTGATCATCTCTTTTTATCTATCATGCAGTATTTGTAGCAATATTGATTACATGTGGTTGTTGTTGGATTCAATGCATTTGCTCATTGACAGTCCGCCTCATGTCCTCCACCATTGAGAAACAAAATCCCAGAGTCATGATGCCTTTGTTAGTCACAGCACCTGAGGAGGAGAACGAGGACACTGGGTTTGAGCTGATGCATGTATAAGATTTAACTAGAAATATTACTGTTTTTTGGGAAAATATGTGTTTTTCTTTTATTACTTATTACCATTAGAATATAATCAAATATTGACCAAAGGTGTCAAGACAAACCAGTAAATTTAGGGTTTTCTACTGCCATAGTTTATGGGTGAACTCTTAAAAGAGTTCAAAAGGGGGAGTTGTGGAATGTATAAATTTTTATGAAAGTTTAACATGTTTTTATATGCTTTTATGTGCTTTCATATGCTTATATATGCTTTAAAGTAGAATGTGAGAAGATTAGGGTAAAAAGCACTGTTTGTGAGCAGAAGAGAGGGTTTCAAGGCCAGGTCAGCAATTAGCAGAACAGGATGTTTCAGTTTGTGAGCAGTAGAGACAGTCTCAAGGTCAGGCCAGCAATGTATTATCAACGGAGTGAAAACAAAATCCTTAAAAGGTAAAAGTAGCTGTTAGGGAGTAGAAACCGATACTGTATACGTCATTTGCTTGTGTGTCTATGTGAAAATCATCCATTGAAATCAAATAAAACTAGACTGAGCGGGAGAAAGAGTCAGAGTTGCTGCCCGCAGAGGCTGGCTGGTGCATCACTCCCTTTGCAAAGGTGAAACTGAAATTCTGCGTCCAGGCTGAGATATTTTTTAAGTCCTGCACAACTAATTAACGAACCCGGCGAAGCAAACGGCTTCAACACTGACCAGGTTCACACTTAAAACGCAAAGAACAGAATTATAGAGTCCTAAACAAATACCGACAGAGAAACGTGTTCATACAAAGAATTCCTATGATCCACGGATTAAAATGCAGATAATAAGGCTAAACAAAGAATTAGAAGAAGGGCAAAACTTAATACTGATCATTTACCAACGGGTGGTCAATATTTAAGAGGGTTCAATGGAACTGCACAATTTCTTCAATAATTACAACAGACAGTGATTGATGAAACAAAAAAGCAAGTTCTAGAATGGGATTTTTAACACAAGACACGGTGCAAACATAAAATAAGGATTTCTAGATCACTGGGTGATATACGTTAACATAAACATAACATAACACAGATGCTGAATTTGTAAAACTGTAAAAAAAAAGCAACAGTAGTAATAATGGATAAATGACAATAAAAGAAAATCACTTGGAGTAATGTCTGCTTAAAGTTTTTCAAGGGTAAACTAAACACATGAGAACAAGAACATGATACTTGTTAAAGGGTTGATTTACTTGGGGTTAAAATTATGCTTGGGTGTATTATCAATTAAACTCATTTTAGATGACTGAAACAGGTTTAAAGTCTCATAAAAAAATCTATCTAGAGCAGTGTGGAGCAGTTAAATGTTCAGGGGGAGATGTTAAAAGAGAAGCAATGAGTTACTGCTCACAGCATACTACAGTTTAAAGGTTTGTTTCAAACAAGATTCAAACAGGGGGACATAAGATACAACCAGGGTTGCTTACAAAAGCTGTCTGTTAAAACAAGCAGAAGTGATTAAAAAATCAAGAATTTAATGGGGTTAGAATTGCTCTTCGCTTCAGGTGGAGGGCGCATTCAACTAGAAGTCCCTTGGTTTGTTGCACATCAAGCTGAAACTGATTCACAGAACTACTTCCTGTCTCCGCCCTGGGCTACACCCACTTCCTGAATGGCAGCCAATTATGACTTTGTGTGCGCTAGAAACATGCACAACACTTCCTTTTTCTCAGCTGAGCTTTTTAAAATAAGACAAGAAGTACATAGGGTTGCGTCTGAGTACCATCACAACAATATTCTGCAAATATACATAGTGGAGCTTTCTTTTACAAACTTTTCTGTTGGTCTTTTTAGAAAAATGTGAGGTGTTTTTAAAGCTGGTTCAGAAAGAAGTTTCTGAAAGGTTTTAATACAATTCCTTGTGTGCTAAATAAGTTGCGATGAACTGTGACACAGTAGCCATGAAACATATGATGACAAATTTCTGTTGCAGATATTTCAACTGTTGGACATTGTAAGGTGAGACACACATGGGAAAAAATTTGGTTAAGAATTAAAGAGAATTGCTGCTGAAGATAAAGTTGAACTTTCAGATTTCTCCTTTCATATAAGACCAATGCAAGATCGAAAGATTACAGTAAAGGAGGTTAAGCTAAGAGCACGATAATTGTGAACGGAAATATCTGGATGTGAAAGTGTTTAAAGAAGGTAAATGAAAGAAGGATTGGGAGTCTTGATAAGAACACTAATTACACCTTGTTTCTGTTCTTCAATAGTAAACAAGGCCTGGTGTCTGCCAACCATCTCAACAGAGCATTTTCCTGGAGATAACATGCTTATTGCCTGAAAAAGGACTGAACACTCATTACCATCCAACTAAATCGTTTTTGTCCATGCTGAGGAATAAGAAGAGGACTTAAGAAGTTTGGTAGGAACATGCCAAGAGAACTGTGAATTTTTTTTTTTTTTCCTCTCTCTCTCTTTTTGTTTTACCACGAAGAAGCAGTTGCCTGAGAACACTGAGCTGACCACTTATGCGCAAATACATTCATGCCTGCCACGTGCTCAATCTGGCCTGACTTTTTTTTTTTTTTTTTTTTGCTTTCGTTATTGACGTACAGACTCTTTTTATATCACAAAACTGATTTTTCTCTTTTCCACTGACTTCCATCAGCATGTTTTATTTTATCTGTTATGATGTTTATACTGTGATGTTGCATTAAGTTGATTGTTATGGTTTTGTGATTAAGAATGGAAACTGTCTATTAAGGACACACACACCTAGACCTACAGTTCTTGCAGTCTTTTTGCTTTGTTATATAGAGAACCAGGATCTGATGGCTATCACAGATCCATAAATTACTTGGTAAGGCAAATTTTTAGATTCAATACAGGGTGTCTTCTCACTCAGATTGGCCCAGAGTGGGAGTACCCTAGACTGGGCTCTATCGGGTTTTTTACCATTTCTTAGAGAGATGGGGTTTTTCTGCTGGAGGCCCAGCCCGCCCTGTGGTGCTCTTGGATTTGTGAGGTTTGAAAGTGATGGATGTTTGTCCATGGGAATGGAGAGTGGAGGACCAAGTAGGAGGTTTCTTGGGGTGGAGGTAGAGTAGACAAATTTGGCCTTGATTAATGAACAGTCTTAGCTTACCTAGTCTAAAGTAAACTTAAAATAATGTGTGCATAGGAACCTAAAGCAGGCCTAGCTCGATTAGTTGGACCCTAAATTGTAGATAAAATGCTTGGACTGTGGTCTTGAGTGAGATTTGCTGAATTATGAAGTATTCACGCTGATTGATGCTAAGATGTTTCCATTGAGGTTTGTCCGGCCCATTTCTTGGAACCATTTCGTTGTGATGTGCCTTTGGGGCACACCAACAGGGGGGCTAACGGAAAATTGGACTGTTTTTTATGATGTGCCTTTCGGGCACACCAGCAGAGATTGTGTGACCCCAGAGACTGAGCTGCACTATCGACTGCCATGGAGATCACGGATGGATGGACTCTGGAAGCCGGAAGCTGACGTGCTTGGATTGCTTGGACTGGAAAGAATCACCAGCTGTTCTGGGAGAGGGACAGCCTGAGACCTGTCATTCCACTGGTTGATCATCTTTGGTGATGTGCCATTTAGGTTTCAAGTGAAACAAACTGTTTATCCCAGAACTGCATGGCACACTAAGATAGGACTGACCCAAAAGATTGGCACATATCTATCAGATACCACCCCAGAGGTGACACAGTTTCTCTGCTGATGTCACAGTTTGGATGTGTACAGCCTTTGCATGGGTGTGTACCTAGCACCCTATATAATGTTTGTGTGATGAGCAATCGGGGCTTCTTGCCGATCAAGAGCCCATCAGCGCTGATGTGTCTGTAACTGTTTCTCTGTCTTTACGTAGATAAAATATAACTAAAAGTATACTTGTCTGTTTTATGCATCCTACATTCAAGGTAATAAGTAAGTGGGGGTCGCCTGACTGGGTAAAAAGAGCTGGGTCCACCAAGGGTGTTTCACCATAGACGGGGCACGGTGAAGACAGTAACAAGGTCATCCATTGTAATTTGTTAATCTTTTCCCAGACATCAGTTGAGAGTGATAAATTTCCTTCTTTTACCACATACGCTGCTAATTTAAGGGGACAGGACAGACAAAACAGACAGACGGAGCGGTTGGTAGGGACATGTCCCTATGGTCCCTATGCAACACTACGCCCATGAGGTTATTTAATGCTTGTTCTATATTTACTTTAAATTCATAATGTGCTAAACTGACATATTTTAATAAATATGTTTTGAAAACATAAGGAGACTCTTTATTTACAATGGAAATTGTCCGTCTGTCTTTGTGTATGAATAACGTGCTAAATGAAATATGAGGAGATGTTCCACAAACACAGACTGTCACCCAATTACTTGCAATTGATGATCTCTATTGTTTTTTTTATTTAATTAAATAAAGTTAGACCCAAAAGCTGCATGCCTCAGTTGCTGTTTCACTGCTGCTGCTGCTGCTGGGCAAACAATGTGTTAAAAAGTGTTTATTAAATTATGTAAATGTAGCACATCATTAATTGAAAGTAAATATAGAACAGGCACTAAATAACCCCAATGACAAACTGCATAAACAGCAACAGAAGTGCGGCAGCGGATCAGTGACACCTTGTGGCAGCTGCATGCCACTGCAGGTGTCAACAGGTGTCAGAGGTCCTGCCACTAGCTGCAGCAGCTGGACTGTCGCCATAGACCATTCCATTGTTATTGTTTTGATCCGGGTTTTTCGCGCATGCGCGTCGGACAGGTAGGCAAAAGGCAAACACATGGGCGGAAGCAAACAAAGGAAACGACGAGTTCTCGACGTATTTTTCTTCTTTAGATAACGTATCACAAGCTTGTTTTAAGAGTAAGTTGATGGTATCAGATTGCCAGATCCACACAGCAAAAGCCTGAAGGGACGGAGCGAGCCTGTGAAATGCTGGCCAAGGGTTCCATACCGCGACATATACAGCTGCCTTATAAACACGCAGGCCAGTACAGATGAGAGAGCACGAAAGCCATGAAACCACTGGACGGCTACAATTATTTTATATCGGGACATAGACAGCAGTGTTTCCCGCAGGAATTTGCTTAGGCGAGGCGGTGAATTGTTGTCCGAAACAAGTTTTGCGCGGATAACATAATTATATTAAATATAATTATGTAAAATTATATAAAAATTATATAAAAGTATTAATTTTACGGCTATTTACTATATAATAAATACATATATTTTATATATGAATAATTATATACTATAATTGTTTAAATAATTCAATTCAATTCAATTCAATTTTATTTATATAGCGCCAAATCATGAAACATGTCATCTCAAGGCACTTTACAAAGTCAAGTTCAATCATATTATACAGATTGGGTCAGATTATACAGATTGGTCAAAAATGTCCTATATAAGGAAACCAGTTGATTGCATCAAAGTCCCGACAAGCAGCTTTCACTCCTGGGGAACCGTAGAGCCACAGGAAGAGTCATCTGCATTGTACATGGCTTTGCTGCAATCCCTCATACTGAGCAAGCATGAAGCGACAGTGGGAAGAAAAACCACCCATTAACGGGAAAAAAAACCTCCGGCAGAACCGGGCTCAGTATGAACGGTCATCTGCCTCGACCGACTGGGGTTACAGAAGACAGAACAGAGACACAACAAGAGAAACAAAAAGCACAGAAGCACACATTGATCTAGTAATCTGTTCTACATTAGATGGTAGTAGCGGGTGAGCCGTCTTCTCTGGATGATGTCACAGTTAACAGAACGCCAGACCAGGTGTACCTACTATGAAGAGAAAAGAGAGAGAACAGAAAGTTAAAGCAGAAATGACAACACATAATGCATAATTGAAGAACAGTAGAACTCAATATAGTGAGAAAATTAGATCCTGATATACTCCAGTAACCTAAGCCTATAGCAGTAAAACTATAAAGGTAGCTGAGAGTAACATGAGTCACTATTTATAATTTTTGTCAAAAAGAAAAGTTTTAAGCCTAGTCTTAAAAGTAGACAGGGTGTCTGCCTCACGGACCAAAACTGGGAGTTGGTTCCACAGGAGAGGAGCCTGATAGCTAAAGGATCTGCCTCCCATTCTACTTTTAGAGACTCTAGGAACCACCAGCAGACCTGCAGTCTGAGAGCGAAGTGCTCTGTTAGGAACATACGGGGTAATCAGAGCTCTGATATATGATGGAGCTTGATTATGAAGGGCTTTATACGTTAGAAGAAGAATTTTAAATTCTATTCTTGATTTAACAGGAAGCCAATGAAGGGAAGCTAAAATTGGAGAAATATGATCCCTCTTGTTGATTTTCATCAGAACTCTTGCTGCAGCATTTTGGATCAGCTGAAGGCTTTGAACTGCATTTTGTGGAATTCCTGATAGTAAAGAATTACAATAGTCCAGCCTTGAAGTAACAAATGCATGGACCAGTTTTTCAGCATCACTCCTGGACAGAATGTTTCTAATTTTGGCGATATTCCGGAGGTGAAAAAAGGAAACTCTGGAAACCTGTTTAATATGGGATTTAAATGACATGTCTTGGTCAAAAATAACACCAAGATTTTTTACTTTATTACCAGAGGCCAGTTTAATGCCACCCAGATTAAGTGATTGGTTAAGAAGTTTATTTTTTGAGGACTCTGGCCCAAAGATTAAAACTTCGGTCTTGTCAGAATTTAGATGCAGGAAATTTAAAGTCATCCAGCTTTTGATGTCATCAAGACATGACTGCAGTCGAAGTAATTGATTGGATTCATCAGGATTTATGGATAAATATAACTGAGTATCATCAGCATAACAGTGGAAATTAATCCCATGCTGTCTGATAATTTTGCCTATCGGAAGCATATATATAGTAAAGAGAATTGGTCCAAGGACTGAACCCTGTGGTACTCCACAGGTGACCCTAGAGTTTGAGGAAGATTTATTATTAACATGAACAAATTGGAATCTGTCTGACAGATAAGATTTAAACCAGCCTAATGCTTTCCCCTTAATCCCTACAGTATGTTCAAGTCTTTGTAGGAGAATATTGTGATCAACTGTATCAAACGCAGCACTGAGATCTAACAGGACAAGTATAGACACAAGTCCATTATCTGAGGCCATGAGAATATCATTAGTGACCTTCACCAGAGCTGTTTCAGTGCTATGATGAGCTCTGAAGCCTGACTGAAACTCCTCAAGTAGGTCATTACTTTGTAAATGTTCACAAAGTTGATTAGCAACTACTTTCTCAAGAATTTTAGATAAGAAAAGAAGATTAGATATAGGTCTGTAATTTACTAACTCATCTTGATCAAGAGAAGGTTTCTTAAGTAAAGGTTTAATAACAGCTACTTTCAAAACCTGTGGTACATATCCATTTACTAAGGATAGATTAATCATGTCTAAAATAGTGCCACTGATCAAAGGGAATATGTCCTTAAACAACTTGGTTGGGATTGGGTCTAACATACAGGTAGAAGGTTTAGATGAAGCTAAAATTTTAGATAGCTCAGAAAGCTCTACTGCTTCTAAACAGTTCAAACACTGCGCAGATTCTAAAGATTCCTCCAATGCTGCCTCACTTACTGAGGACGAGGTAATCATGTTTGGGAGGATGCCAATTATTTTATTTTTAATGGCATCAATTTTATTTATGAAGAATCCCATAAAATCATTACTACTGAGAGCTAAGGGAATGGATGGATCAACAGAGCTGTGGCTCTGGGTAAGTTTGGCAACTGTACTAAAGAGAAATCTAGGATTATTTTTATTCTCTTCAATTAATGATGAAAAATATGCTGCTCTAACTCTGCGGAGGGTTTTGTTATACAACAATAGTCTGTCCCTCCAGATTAAGTAGGATTCCTCTTGGTGTGTAGAGCGCCATTTTCTCTCCAATTTCCTAACATTGCGCTTCAAGGAACGCAGCTCTGAATTAAACCAAGGAGCCAGCTTCCTGTGAATAATCACCTTCTTTTTCAAGGGAGCTACATTGTCTAATGCAGAACGCAATGAGGAAGTCACATTGTTAGCAAAGGTATCGATTTGTGAATGGGAAGAAACAGCAATGCTGCCATCTACAGGGCATTCCTGCAATACTGAGGATATTAAGAAGGGGACAGACTCTTTAAGTTTTGATACAGCATTATCCGATAAAAATCTACTATAATGGAACCCTCTTTTGGGGGTGGAGAATTCAGTTAGATTAAACTCAAATGTTATTAAAAAATGATCAGACAGGACAGGGTTGTGAGGAAATACTGTTAATTCTTCACAATCAATGCCATATGTCAGCACAAGGTCTAAAGTATGGAGCCGAGAGTGCGTCGGTTCATGCACATTTTGAGCAAAACCAATTGAATCTAGGATAGTTTTAAAGGCTACACTAAGGTTATCACATTCTGTGTCAACATGGATGTTAAAATCACCCACTATAATAACCTTATCAGTATTTAACACCAAATCAGATAAGAAATCTGACAACTCATCCAAAAACTGAGTGTAAGGGCCTGGTGGACGATACAAAACAACAAACAGAAGAGGTTTTATTGCTTTGCAGTTTGGATGAGGGAAACTGAGGGTTAAATGTTCAAAAGAACTGTAATTATTAGTTGGCCTGGGACTAATTAATAAATCAGACTGAAAGATAGTTGCCACTCCTCCTCCTCTTCCCACAGATCTGGGAATGTGGAAATTTGAATAACTGGAGGGGGTTGACTCATTTATACTAACGTAGTCCTCTTGTAGCCAGGTTTCTGTGAGACAAAACAAATCAATCTGATTATCAGAAATTAATTCATTAACTAACAAAGTCTTTGGAGGGAGAGACCTTATATTTAATAGACCACATTTTATTATTTTATTTTTAGGTTCAAGGTGAACCTAAAAATAATATGAAGAACTGTTTTGCGCATTTTGACTGGTCCAAATCTTCAAATAGGATCAGCCAATCAGCTCCCTTACTGTTCCACCATCTTCCTGCTTCGGACCCTCTGAGCTTGCTAAAAGTCCTCCTCTCTATTTTTTATTTTTATTTTTGCCTAAGATGCTTTTATTTTACCAAGGTAAAATTAGAAGAAATGTCTTAGGTCCTTTGTGCATATCTTCTTCCATATGTTTTTTTGTAACTGTCATACCAAAATGTTTCCATCCATCCATTTTCTGACCCGCTTAATCCCTCATGGGGTCGCAGGGGTTGCTGGTGCCTATCTCCATCGTTCACCGGGTGAGAGGCGGGGTACACCCTGGATAGGTCACCAGTCTGTTGCAGGGCAACACAGAGACAGACAGGACAAACAACCATTCACACACACACTCACACCTAAGGACAATTTAGAGAGACCAATTAACCTAACAGTCATGTTTTTGGACTGTGGGAGGAAGCCGGAGTACCTGGAGAGAACCCATGTATGCACAAGGAGAACATGCAGACTCCATGCAGAAAGACCCAGGGTTGGATTTGAACCCAGAAACTAGAAACTTCTTGCTACAAGGCAACAGTGCTAACCACTGTCCACTGTTTCTTAAATTCAGTAACACATGAATTTGTGAAAACACATGAGTTTAGAAAATCTTCCGGGCGGTGGAGCAGGGACCTCCACTCAGCTTCCCTGGCATAGCTGCTCTTGTGGGGGTCTGAGCCGGTTGCAGCGGGGGGCTTCAGATCAGCTTTTCCTCCCAGCTTGGCCATTGAAGAGATCGCTCTGCGCCGTCTAAACTCAGCTTTCCTGCAACAGCTGAGAAAGATTACAGGCGGACCGTCTTCAGGGCAGTTACCTGTAAGTTCTGATGTTGGTTTCTCAGAAAACAGACTGCTTAGCCTGACCGGCACTGCTAAAGCTGGTCTCCACGGTGTGGGGCTTCCACTGCTGCTGCTGAGGAACAGTGTGAAGGGACAATGATTGTCTGTGGGCAGCAAGTCTTTATACAGTGACCCCCCCCCCCCTCCCCACTGCAGTGAGAGCCATTCCTGTGTGCCTGTAACAGTGTCACATTTCATGTTGTCTCCAACTCCGTCTGATTTTATTCCTAATGGCAAGCCATGGAATAGAGATAACAGGGGAATACTTTATGCACATTTATATCCATTATTTATCATTTGACCATGGCTCAAATATTTTGTTACATCTAGACTTATTTACAATTTGTCTTATAACTCTAATTGTGTTTTAACTTTTCTATTCCACTGACTTACATGCCCTGGTTTAAATTTATTAGTCATCAGAGTCTTACTATGACGTTTAATTATTTTGACCATCAGTGTTCTATGATGGTAAACAGAAACAGTTTGCTCCAGAGTCACAACATTATCAATGTTTTAAGTAACTTTAGCCTTTATATAGGATGACCTAGGAGATGATTGAGGTCCTTAAATTTGATGGTAATTATTAGATTCAAAACAGGGTATTTTGTTCTGATTATCATAGAGCAGTATTCCTCTGGGCCTCAGATGGTTTTTACTACCTTTTAGATAGAGTGATGTTTTCATTGGAGAGCACCAACACACAAAAGCTTGACAAATGCTCACCTTTGTTTTGCTTCTTTTTTGGTTGGCTTTTAATCTGAGAAATTTAACGTTGAACAGAAGCCGTCTCTCAGCGCTAACATGGAGCTACTAACATCTGGTAACACCTGAGCTCCGTCTCATGTGACTTCAACCTGCTATTGCTATTGGTGAAGAATCCTTTTTTCTCAATGTTGCCATCATAAACCAGATATAAATGTATATTTTTGGACTAGTCTAAATATATAAAACAGTTATGCATATACTATATATTTATTTTTCATTAAAATGTATACTTTTATTCTGCACCTTTCTTGGTGTTCTCTGGATGTGTTTTAAGGAAAGTTAATAAAAAAGCTGTGACTACAGTAATATGATTAACTTTTTAACAACTTCTTTTTATATGTACAATTTTTACCTTTGATTTTCACATTGATTATAGTACTTTCACTTTTTTAAGTTTAGTTGCTCTTTTCTATGTGGTTGCAAAGTTAACCATGAAATAACAACTGTCAGCCGACTTATTTGCATATTGTTAAGCATTAGGTGGTTAGCGTTGACCATTTATGACTGAATCTGGGTGTGTGGAAGGCATTATATGAGGAACCTGGTTCACAAATATTCAGATAAAATTGTCATTCATAAATCAGGATCTTTTTTTGCCGTACAAAATTTTCAGCTTTTGGGAATACGCAAACTTTTAAATAATAAGATTAAAAACATTTCTGTGGCATTAGTGGCCATTAATGAAGTAGGTTGACAGGAAGTGGGTCTGAGTGTGAGAGGGAGGACATGTGTCAAAGGTCAGAGGTGAACCCAGGAGGTCCGCATCAAGGACTAAGGCCTCCATACATGGATTATGTGCACTACCACTGTGACACCAGTGCACTCAGTCTCTTGATTGTTTTTTTGTATCTGCATGACTCACTTTCTTTTCTACATTTAATTATGTGCATTCCCCTAAAAATATGTGGAACAAGCTCTAATCTGATTTAGGGAAATTACATTTCCTCCTCTTTACTTTCAGACTGTTTTTTGTTTGCACTGAAATAATTTGCATTAGAGTTTTGACATTTATTCTGTTGGCTAGACTAAGACTTTTTGAGAAACTTAATTTGAATATTATTTTAATCACCCAAACGTGAACGTGGAATGGAAAAAAATACAGATAGCATTATTTAAGTATCCTCTGATGTTTCATAAAAAAAGTTCAAATTTAAAATACACTTGATAACAGGTGCAAATGTTTTTACTTAAATGTTTCTTAACATAGAAGAGGAGGGGGGCCGGAGCATATCTCCAGCAGTCATTGGGTGAGAGGCGGGGTTCACCAGTCCATCACAGGGTAACAGAGAGAAACACAGGACAAACAACCATGGACACTCTGGTATCTTCGAATTAGCCTTTAAAGGCTTTATTAACCTAACAGTCAGTCCAGTTTTGGACTGGACCGTGGGAGGAAGCCGGAGTACCCAGAGAGAACCCACACATGCAGAGGGAGAACATGCTAACTCCATGCAGAAAGACCCCATGGCCGTCTAGCTGCCAGGCAACAGTGTTACCAGGAAAAGAGATGTTGTCTGCTTAAATAAAATGTAAATGTGGAAGTTTGCACATTATGGTCATAATATGTGCAAATCACAACTTCACAGAACTAATTTAACCTGTTTTTATAGTTAGTTCAGGATGAATATTTAATTATTTAAACAGTAATTAAACACATCATGAAGTGTCTTAGTAAATGTGTTAATGTGATCAAAATAATTTCTTCAGTCTCTTTTGTTTCCTTTATATCTGTTTAGTCGATTACATCAAAGACGTGAAGCTGATTGTGCGAAAGTTTGGGATTTTTCATTTAATCTTTCAAAAATAAGCCTTAAAGAGAGTTTTGTGTTTTTTTAAGCAGCATTAAGCAGCACCCTTACCGCGCAAATTCCATGAAGCGTGAGGTAAGGGTGTAATGAAAGGAGAAGTAGAGTACCTCCTTCAACATGGCCTTGCCAAACCTAGCTCTAGTCCATGGAGTTCACCATGTCTTCTAGAAAGCAAGGCTGACGATTCACCAAGATTTATCACAGACTTTAGAAAAGTTAATGCTGTCACTGTGCGTGATTCATATCCTCTGCCGCGGATGGAAGATTGCATTGATACCCTCGGTACAGCAGTGTTTGTGAGCAAACTAGACCTCTTAAAAGGGTACTGGCAAGTCCCTCCTACTGAGCGTGCTTCTGAGGTCTCAGCCTTTGTGACTCCTGATGATTTCTTGCAGTACACTGTAATGCCCTTTGGAATGTGTAACGCTCCGGCTACTTTGCAGAGGTTAGTTAACACAATATTAGCTGGGGTTAAAAACTGTAATGCTTACCTAGATGACCTCATTGTTTACTCAGATACTTGGGAGAGTCACATGTCTTCCCTCTCTGAAGTATTTTCTTGCCTTGATCAAGCCAACCTTACCATAAACCTAGCTAAATGTGAGTTTGAGAAAGCCACTTTGACCTATCTAGGCCGTCAAGTCGGTCAAGGTCAAGTTCGTCCAGTTGAGGCAAAAGTAGAAGCTATTACTTCAAGTCCAGTTCCAACCACTCGTAAAGCATTGCGCTCATTTCTCGGTCTGGCAGGTTATTACAGAGCATTTTGTAGGAACTTTTCGTCTGTGGTCGAACCGTTAACCAGGTTGCTTAGCCCTAAAACCGACTTTGTGTGGACCCCGGAATGTCAAATTGCATTCGATAGAGCTAAGTCTCTCCCCTCTCACGCTCCTGTCCTGGCTGCCCCAGACTTTTCCAAGCCCTTTAAGCTGGAGGTGGATGCCAGTGCCGTAGGAGCTGGTGCTGTGCTTTTGCAGGAAGATGTAGAGGGTATAGAGCATCCTGTATGTTACTTCTCAAAGAAGTATAACCGCCATCAGCTTAACTATTCAACCATCGAAAAAGAAACCCTTGCTCTGTTGTTGGCCTTACAGCATTTTGAGGTCTATGTCGGTTCCAGTTCTTTGCCAGTGGTAGTTTACACAGACCACAATCCACTTGTGTTTTTATCTCGAATGAATAACCATAATCAGAGGCTCATGAGGTGGGCATTAATTGTACAAGAATACAATCTGGAGATGCATCATAAGAAAGGTTCAGAAAACATTATTGCAGATGCCTTATCTAGACTACATTCATGAATTTAAAAAAAGGGGTGGTTAAGTCTAGACTTTTCAAATTTACAAACTGGGGAGTTTGTGTTTATGGGGGGGGGAGTGTCACGGCTGTTGACGTCATATTTGTGTTTCCTTCTTTTTTCCTTTCTCATTTCTAAGTAGGCTGCATGTTCCTGTAGAAAGACCCGCCTACTTCCTGCTTTCTAGGGTGCTGACCTCAATCCCCTCTATTGGTTCCCTCAGTTCCACCTCAACCAATGGCTCATCACCACCTACAATCACCTCCTGCTCATAAGGAGAGCCAACCCGTTGATTGAGGCAGCTTGTCACAGCCAGTTGACTTGTGTGCCTCGTGTGAACCAGACATTGTTAGTTAGCAGCTGCATTCGTGCTTAGTGGAGTGGCTCATTTAAGTTTATGGTTACCCATTTTGGTTTGTGTTTAGTAGCCTGTGCCAGTATCTTTTGTTGTGTTTGCTTTTTGTGCATTTATTACCTTGAGGCCAAGAAGAGGGTGGAATTAGGGCCAGTGTTCTTACTGACTGCCACACTGAGTTTTTCTATGTTAGTCTCATTAGGTGTAGTGGGTGCTGTGCTCTCTGTGTTTTTTAGTAAGAATCTCCTCTGTTTAAATGTATAGTTAGGCATAATCCTCCTTTTGAGGATCTCTTTTATTTAATTTGGTTTGTTATTTTTACAGGACCCTCATCCACCCTCCTTTTGTTTGTTTATTGCTTGCACCTCTTGTTATCAAATAAATTATAATTTTATAATTTACCGGTTTCTGCCTATATGTTCATGACCCCACTTCCCTAGACCAACAGGGGGTCGTGACACACACACACACACACTAATTAAAAGACAAAATGTAACAATGTGCTTCTGTTTCATCATCCCTTGCCTAATCTAACTTTTTACCCTCTACATTTTTAAATGTTGATCTCTTCTGCTCAGTAGACCAGAATGTGTAGAATCAGTAAATCAGTTATTTCCCCTTATTTCTAATTTAGTTTTCAGTAACAATGCAATTCAGTAACAATGTAAGAAAAACACATCAGTTTAGAAAATCTACCAGGTGGTGGAAGCAGGGACCTCCACTCAGCTTCCCTGGCATAGCTGCTCTTGTGGGGGTCTGAGCCGGTTGCAGCGGGCGGCTTCAAGTCAGCTTTTCCTCCCAGCTTGACCATAGAAGAGATCGCTCTGCGCCGTCTAAACTCAGCTTTCCTGCAACAGCTGAGAAAGATTACAGGCAGACCGTCTCCAGGACAGTTACCTGTAATTTCTGATGTTGGTTTCTCAGAAAACAGACTGCTTAGCCTGACCAGCACTGCTAAAGCTGGTCTCCACAGTGTGGGGTTTCCACTGCTGCTGCTGAGGAACAGTGTGAAGGGACAATGATTGTCTGTGGGCAGCAAGTCTTTATACAGTGACCCCCCCCCCCCCCACTGCAATGAGAGCCATTCCTTGTGTGCCTGTAACAGTGTCACATTTCATTCCAAAAAAAAGGTAAAAAACAAAGCAACTGGACTTGTTTTCCGTAGTTGAAGACGTTTCGCTTCCTCTCCCGGAAGCTTTCTCAATTCAAAAAGTCTGGAGTAATGATGAGTAACAAGCTTTATACCATACCAAACAAAGGCCTGTAATGGCTTAGATAACATGCAAATTCAACCGAAACAGGTCCACCCCTTAGTAATGGGCGGTCGTAAAAACCATTAAGCCAGCGGAATGGACCGAAACTGGTCCACTCCTCTGTAACGAGGAGTCGTTAGAGTGTTATTGGCTTGGCTTAAAGGAACAATGTTTTAATCACCTGAATGAGGGTGAGAGTTAAGTTGACGATTGGCTGGAATTAATCCTATAGCTGTGTTGTAAGTTTTTGAGAGTTGGAACCTAAGGCCTCCTCCTCTGTTTAAGGTTGGTCTTTCTCTCTTGACGTAGATGGCTTCCTTCACACCCCTTTCAAACCATCTGTCTTCTTTGTCCAAAATGTGAACATTTTGGTCCTCAAAAGAGTGTCCTTTGTCCTTTAGGTGTAAGTGGACAGCAGAGTCTTGACCTGAGGAGGTAGCTCTCCTGTGTTGAGCCATGCGTCTGTGGAGAGGTTGTTTGGTTTCTCCAATATAAAGATCAGAACATTCCTCACTGCACTGAACTGCATACACCACTCCGCTCATCTTAGGTTTGGGGGTTTTGTCCTTGGGATGCACCAGCCTCTGTCTGAGGGTCCTGTTTGGTTTGAAATGTACTGGGATTTTATGTTTGGAGAAAATCCTCTTGAGTTTTTCAGAGACTCCAGCAACATATGGGATGACGATGTTTTTGCGTTTATTCTTCTCACCATTATGTTCTGCAGCAGGTCTTTTGGATTTTCTTGCTGATTTGACAAAAGCCCAGTTAGGGTACCCACAGGTTTGGAGGGCATCTCTGATGTGTTTCTGTTCCTTGTGCTTCCCTTCTGTTTTAGTCGGGACATGCTCGGCCCGGTGTTGTAAGGTTCTGATGACGGAAAGTTTGTGCTCCAGTGGGTGGTGTGAGTCAAAAAGAAGATATTGGTCTGTGTGGGTGGGTTTCCTATACACTTCAATGTTGAGGTTTCCATCTCCTTCCAAATTCACCAAACAGTCGAGAAAAGGTAGCTTGTTGTCGTTGGCATCCTCTCGAGTAAACTTGATGTTGTTGTCCACCGAGTTGATGTGTCTTGTGAACGCTTCCACTTCTTTTAGCTGGATTTTGACAAAGGTGTCATCCACATATCGAAACCAGTGGCTTGGTGGTGTTCCTCTGAAGGTTCCCAAAGCTCTCTTTTCCATTTCTTCCATGTAAAGATTGGCTACAATAGGTGACACTGGAGATCCCATGGCACAGCCATGATTCTGTCTGTAAAATTGATCGCTGAACTTGAAATAAGTAGTAGAAAGACAAAGGTCCAGTAGGGTACAGATCTGGTCCGGAGTGAAATTAGTTCTGTTATTAAGGTCACTATCTTGGAAACGTCTTCAACAAGCAACAAACATAAAATCCCAGTACATTTCAAACCAAACAGGACCCTCAGACAGAGGCTGGTGCATCCCAAGGACAAAACCCCCAAACCTAAGATGAGCGGAGTGGTGTATGCAGTTCAGTGCAGTGAGGAATGTTCTGATCTTTATATTGGAGAAACCAAACAACCTCTCCACAGACGCATGGCTCAACACAGGAGAGCTACCTCCTCAGGTCAAGACTCTGCTGTCCACTTACACCTAAAGGACAAAGGACACTCTTTTGAGGACCAAAATGTTCACATTTTGGACAAAGAAGACAGATGGTTTGAAAGGGGTGTGAAGGAAGCCATCTACGTCAAGAGAGAAAGACCAACCTTAAACAGAGGAGGAGGCCTTAGGTTCCAACTCTCAAAAACTTACAACACAGCTATAGGAATAATTCCAGCCAATCGTCAACTTAACTCTCACCCTCATTCAGGTGATTAAAACATTGTTCCTTTAAGCCAAGCCAATAACACTCTAACGACTCCTCGTTACAGAGGAGTGGACCAGTTTCGGTCCATTCCGCTGGCTTAATGGTTTTTACGACCGCCCATTACTAAGGGGTGGTCCTGTTTCGGTTGAATTTGCATGTTATCTAAGCCATTACAGGCCTTTGTTTGGTATGGTATAAAGCTTGTTACTCATCATTACTCCAGACTTTTTGAATTGAGAAAGCTTCCGGGAGAGGAAGCGAAACGTCTTCAACTACGGAAAACAAGTCCAGTTGCTTTGTTTTTACCTTTTTTTTGGAATGACCATGACCTGGATGACTGAGAATCTTCACCAGCAGTGTCACATTTCATGTTGTCTCCAACTCCGTCTGATTTTATTCCTAATGGCAAGCCATGGAATAGAGATAACACGGCAATCCGTAGCCAATACTTTAAGCACAATTATATCCATTATTTATCATTTGACCATGGCTCAAATATTTTGTTACATCTTGACTTATTTACAATTTGTCATATTACTGTTATTTTATTTTAACTTTTCTATTCCACTGACTTACATGCCCTGGTTTAAATTTATTAGTCATCAGAGTCATACTATGACGTTTAATTATTTTGACCATCAGTGTTCTATGATGGTAAACAGAAACAGTTTGCTCCAGAGTCACAACATTATCAATGTTGCAAGTAACTTTAGCCTTTATATAGGATGACTTAGGAGATGATTGAGGTCCTTAAATTTGATGGTAATAATTATTAGATTCAGAAACAGGGTATTTTGTTCTGATTATCATAGAGCAGTAGTCCTCTGGGCCTCAGATGGTTTTTACTACCTTTTAGATAGAGTGATGTTTTCATTGGAGAACACCAACACACAAAAGCTTGACAAATGCTCACCTTTGTTTTGCTTCTTTTTTGGTCGGCTTTTAATCTGAGAAATTTAACGTTGAACAGAAGCCGTTTCCCAGCGCTAACATGGAGCTACTAAGATCTGGTAACAGCTGAGCTCCGTCTCATGTGACTTCAACCTGCTATTGCTATTGGTGAAGAATCCTTTTTTCTCAATGTTGCCATCATAAACCAGAGATAAATGTATATTTTTGGACTAGTCTAAATATATAAAACAGTTATGCATATACTATATATTTATTTTTCATTAAAATGTATACTTTTATTCTGCTCCTTTCTTGGTGTTCTCTGGATGTGTTTTTATGGAAAGTTAATAAAAAAGCTGTGACTAGAGTAATATGATTAACTTTTTAACAACTTATTTTTATATGTACAATTTTTACCTTTGATTTTCACATTGATTATAGTACTTTCACTTTTTTAAGTTTAGTTGCTCTTTTCTATGTGGTTACAAAGTTAACCATGAAATAACAACTGTCAGCCGACTTATTTGCATATTGTTAAGCATTAGGTGGTTTGCGTTGACCATTTATGACTGAATCTGGGTGTGTGGAAGGCATTACATGAGGAACCTGGTTCACAAATATTCAGATAAAATTGTCATTCATAACAGGAAATTGCATGCTGGTGTGCATTTTTATAAATCAGGATCTTTTTTTGCCGTACAAAATTTTCAGCTTTTGGGAATACGCAAACTTTTAATTAATAAGATTAAAAACATTTCTGTGGCATTAGTGGCCATTAATGAAGTAGGTTGACAGGAAGTGGGTCTGAGTGTGAGAGGGAGGACATGTGGTAAAGGTCAGAGGTGAACCCAGGAGGGCCGCATCAAGGACTAAGACCTCTATAAATGGATTATGTGCACTACCACTGTGTCACCAGTGCACTCAGTCTCTTGACTGTTTTTTTGTATCTTTATGACTCACTTTCTTTTCCACATTTAATTATGTGCATTTCCCTAAAATATGTGGAACATATTTTATTTCTGGTTTCAAGTTCTCGGCTGCTGGGTTCCGTCTTGGTCTCAAGTTCTCAATCCCTGGTGAGCGGTCCTGGTTTCAAGTTCTCTACTCCTGGGTTTCCATCCTGGTCTCAAGTCATCAGCTCCAGTGTTCCTTCCTGGTCTGACCCTCCACACTCTTCCTGCCGGCCAGCTTCTGCACCCTACATCTCCGTCTGGTAAAAGACTCTGGTTCCTCTCGTCTTCCATCATCCACACTGTTCAATAAACTCACTTTTAAGAACTAGCTCTGTGTGTGCGTGCTGTGTCCGGGTTCATCCCAGAAAAATATCGTGACATTACGGACCGGCCAAGGGATGAACCCGAGCACACACAGAGCTTGGTGCAGAAGCTGGCAGGATCTGCCCCGCCTCTGGTTCATCTCACCTGGGTCGCTGTGTTGCGACGCCTCGCCTTTGGTTCGTCTTGCCGGGGTCGCGTCTGCGACGCCCTGCCTTTGACTCTTTGTTCTTCGGGATCGTTCACCGCGAGACCCGCCTCTGACGCTGCCCAGCGTAACTATCGCCGCTGCCCAGCATATTAAGACTTTGCTGCCCAGCGCCTTCTAGTTTCTGTTTTAAGTTATTTTTGACCCTTGTGTTTTGAGTTACTTAACATTCCTTAGTTTTAGAGTATTTCAGTGTTTCTTAGAGTTCTTTAGTTTCTGTTTTGTGTTCTAATTCTGCTTTGCTTTTTAGTTCCTACTTTAGAGTACTTGAGTTTCTATTTAGCTTTTGTTTTTTTTTTCTTTTCAGCTCTCTTCTATTGTTCTAGGTTTGCCTTTAATCTTCCGAGTTTTGCCTTTGAATTCTAGTTTTTTACCTTAGACTTCCTGTTTTGCTTTGTGTTGTTATTTCTAGCTTTAGTTATCTAGTTTTTCATTAGTTTAGTTGTGCCTGCCCTCGCCTCCCTGTTTTGCTTTGTTTTATAGTTTTGCTTTAGCGTTTGATCCCCTTCCTAGTTTTCTGGTTTTGTTTTGATTTTCTAGTTTTAGAACAGTAGTTCCGTCCAGCCCAGTAGTTCCTGTCTAGACCCGGTAGTCCCTGTCCTAGCCCAGTAGTTCCTGTCTGAGTTCTGTATTTATTTCTCTAGTTTCTGTTTTGTTCTGGCTTTCCCTGGTTTCTCTGCTCTGTTCACCTAAATCCTTTTAGTTCCCGTTTTTCCCTGTCTTTAGTCGCCGCCAGAGCCCTCCGGTGTTTCTAAGTCGTCGGCTGTGCCCTCTGGTGCGCTCGGCCTGTCGCTGCCTAGGGCACGCAGGTCGTCGCCATAGCCCTCCGGCGCTCCTAGGTCGCTGTCTGTGCCCTCTGGCGCGCCTGGCCTGTTGCTGCTTAGCTCACCCTTTGTTCCCTGGCATGTTAAGATGCCCTTTGTTCTTGTTCTCCGGCGTGTTAGGATGCCCTTCGTTCTGGTTCCTTGGCGTGTTAGGGCGCCTTCTGTACTTGTTCCTGGTGTTTTAGATGTTCCTGTTTCCCGGCGGTCTTCCCTCTGGCGTTGTCGTACGCCTGTTCCTTCCCCTGGCATTTCGTTACACTAGTTGTGCGCCAGCGTTTCCATACGTCTCTTGAGCCCTAGTGTTTCCGTACGCCTGTTCTTCACCTCTGGCGCTTGGTGCGCCCGCTCTTCCCTCTGGTGCTGTCGTACGCCTGTTCTTTCCCCTGCTGCTGTTGTGCGCCTGTTCCTTTCCCTGGTGTTCCGCACACTGGTTGTGCTCCGGCTTGTGCCTGTCTTGGTTCTCCGTGTTCTCTAGCTCCTTTGGTTCCTCCGTGTTCTTTGGCCTTTGGTTCTCCGTGTTACTGTGGCATTTGGTCCTCCGTGTTACTTTGGCCTTTGATTCTCCGTGTTACTGTGGCATTTGGTCCTCCGTGTTACTTTGGCCTTTGGTCCTCCGTGTTACTTTGGCCTTTGATTCTCCGTGTTACTGTGGCCTTTGGTTTTTCGTATTCTCTGGCCCATTGGTTCTCCGTGTTCGTTGGCCCTTTGGTTCCTCAGTTTTCAGTTTTGACTATCGCCTGCCTTCCTGGGCCCCCTCCACCCACCCGGTGTGGGAGGTTCTGGGCCGTCCGGTGTCTGGCCTTGGGGGGGGGGGGGGGGGGTACTGTCAGGGTACAGCTTGTAGGCTGCAAGCTGAACCTCCCTTCCTCTTTCTTTTCCCTGCGCAGCCTGATTGGTTCCACCTGTCAGGCTGCAATTATCACTGATTTGTTTCCACCTGTTGTCACCTCTATATATACCCACCTTATTCTGTGCTTGTTGCCGGTCAGTAGTGTTCAACTCCTGCTCAGTTTCAGTCAGTATCCTGTATCAGCTCAGTATTTGTTCAGTCAGCCAAAAGACTTTCTATAGCTTTATTTTTGTTCAGTCACTGCCAGAGACTCTGCTTCAGCTCTGTTCCAGCTCACCCTCGGCCAGAGACTCCATTCCAGTCCAGCCTCAGCCTGAAACACTGTTCCAGCTAAGTCACAGCTAGAGACTCCGTTCCAACTCAGCCCACAGTTTAGGGTTCGCCGGTTCCGGTGTTCCGCTGGGGTCTGTCTTCGGCTCCTGTGCTCAGTCCTGGCTTTAAGTTTTCGGCTGCTGGGTTTTGTCCTGGTTTCAAGTTCTCGGCTGCTGGGTTCCATCTTGGTCTCAGGTTCTCAACTCCTGGTGAACAGTCCTGGTCTCAAGTTTCTCGACTCCTGGGTTTCCGTCCTGGTCTCAAGTTCTCGGCTACTGTCTTCGTCCTGGTCTCAAGTGTACCGTCCTGTACCGCCAGACGAAGGAAATGCGTTGGCTACACGGCCACTTATAAATCTATGTAATGGCATCTTAAAAATGGTCTTATAGCTTATAAGATCATTCTATTTTTGTTCATTTTGCGGCCGAATAGGAGATATGTTCTCAAAGCATTACATAAGCCCTTTGATTTTTCTAAATTTTGTCTTTTAATGATAATTTTAAGTTACTTTTCATTAAATTTGTCAATGGCCTATGGAATTCTGGATGGATGGCAGTTTAACCGTCTTTAAGTGCTATTTTTTTTTTTTTATTTATGACGTTATGGGGGTCAGGGTTTTTTTTCCATCCCCTGTTCCGTCCCAGGATGGGAGCTACCTGATGACCGCAGCTGTGCGGTAAGATTTAATTGAACGGGGCTATTTCATTTTCCCGGATCTATTGCCGTGGATCATAGACTAAAAAAAAACACGGATCATTGATTAATGGACCATTAATCATCCTGCAAACAAAAGGACAGACTTAAATAAGAGAAAGAAACTCTTGGGTGTTATTAGGGTTATTTTCTGTTGTTTTCCTGATGTGTTTGTTTATATTCATAGGAAAATATTAATACTATTATTGAATACCTCCCTAAATGTATGTAAAAATGTAAGTTTAATTACAATAAGTACTTGTCTGTTATTCACACACAGGCTCCTCAGCCGAACCTCTGACTGCCTCTTAACATATATGGCTGTAGTCAGGCGCCAAGCTTTAATAAGCATTACAAACTAACAGCAGCACTGAGCTTCAGATGTGGAAGATTTTAAATAATTTCTTAATTTTTTATCTGTTTGATGTATTTTGTCATGCAGGACAGAGTTTTTAAGCCCCAAAAACTGTGAAGAAATGTTTTTTCCACATTTTACAATCACTGTGACCAGATCCTATGCATGATGCACTTAAATAAATGTTTAACTGAGTAAAAGTATTGTTGAAATTGCAAATGCTTTTCTTAAACTCTGAGGTTATTCATAATATGTTTTTGTAAAAGGGAAATTTGTTTAATATAAAAATCAACAAGTCCACTTTTATTAGTTCTATTTAATCTTGCAATATGTTTACATGTGTGGCCACCTTGAGATCAGAATAAGCTGAATGCGGCCCCTAGACCAAAATGAGTTTGACACCCCTGTCTTAGTGAGGACTTCAGAACCGGGTCCATGTTCTCTACGTTCTTAGTCTTAGTGAGGACTTCAAAACAGGGTCCATGTTCTCTACGTTCTTAATCTTAGTGGAAGGATTTCAGAACCGGGTCCATGTTCTCTACGTTCTTAGTCTTAGTGATGACTTCAGAACCGGGTCCATGTTCTCTACGTTCTTAGTCTTAGTGATGACTTCAGAACCGGGTCCATGTTCTCTCAATCTTAGTCTTAGTGGAAGGACTTCAGAACCAGGTCCATCTTCTGTACGGTCTTAGTCTTAGTGAAGAGTTCAGAACTGCGTCAATGTTCTTTACGTTCTTAGTCTTAGTGGAAGGACTTCAGAACCGGGCCCATGTTCTGTACATTATTGGTCTTAGTGA
Organism: Fundulus heteroclitus; assembly: GCF_011125445.2. NCBI lineage: Eukaryota > Metazoa > Chordata > Actinopteri > Cyprinodontiformes > Fundulidae > Fundulus > Fundulus heteroclitus. The sequence continues at coordinate 4,583,383 of NC_046382.1, read as the reverse complement.
GGACTTCAGAACTGCGTCCATGTTCTTTACGTTCTTAGTCTTAGTTGAAGGACTTCAGAACTGGGTCCATGTTCTCTATGTTCTTAGTCTTAGTGGAAGGACTTCAGAACCGGGTCCATGTTCTCTATGTTCTTAGTCTTAGTGAGGACTTCAGAACCGGGCCCATGTTCTCTATGTTCTTAGTCTTAGTGAGGACTTCAGAATTGGGTCCACGTTCTCTACGTTCTTAGTCTTAGTGAGGACTTCAGAACCGGGTCCATGTTCTCTACGTTCTTAATCTTAGTGGAAGGACTTCAGAACCGGGTCCATGTTCTCTATGTTCTTATTCTTAATGAGGACTTCAGAACAGGGTCCATGTTCTCTACATTCTTAGTCTTAGTGAGGACCTCAGAACCGGGTCCATGTTCTCTATGTTCCTAATCTTAGTGGAAGGACTCCAGAACCGGGTCCATGTTCTCTATGTTCTTATTCTTAATGAGGACTTCAGAACAGGGTCCATGTTCTCTACGATCTTAGTCTTAGTGAGGACTTCAGAACCGGGTCCATGTTCTCTACGTTCTTAGTCTTAGTGAGGACTTCAGAACCGGGTCCATGTTCTCTAGGTTCTTAGTCTTAGTGAGGACTTCAGAACCGGGTCAATGTTCTCTATTTTCTTAGTCTTAGTGGAAGGACTTCAGAACCGGGTCCATGTTCTCTATGTTCTAAGTCTTAGTGAGGACTTCAGAACCGGGCCCATGTTCTCTACATTCTTAGTCTTAGTGAGGACTTCAGAACCGGGTCCATGTTCTCTACATTCTTAGTCTTAGTGGAAGGACTTCAGAACAGGGTCCATGTTCTCTACGTTCTTAGTCTTAGTGGAAGGACTTCAGAACCGGGTCCATGTTCTCTATGTTCTTATTCTTAATGAGGACTTCAGAACCGGGTCCATGTTCTCTACGTTCTTAGTCTTAGTGAGGACTTCAGAACCGGGTCCATGTTCTCTACGTTCTTAGTCTTAGTGGAAGGACTTCAGAACCGGGTCCATGTTCTCTACGTTCTTAGTCTTAGTGATGACTTCAGAACCGGGTCCATGTTCTCTACGTTCTTAGTCTTAGTGGAAGGACTTCAGAACCGGGTCCATGTTCTCTACATTCTTAGTCTTAGTGGAAGGACTTCAGAACCGGGTCCATGTTCTCTATGTTCTTATTCTTAATGAGGACTTCAGAACCGGGTCCATGTTCTCTACGTTCTTAGTCTTAGTGGAAGGACTTCAGAACCGGGTCCATGTTCTCTACGTTCTTAGTCTTAGTGAGGACTTCAGAACCGGGTCCATGTTCTCTACGTTCTTAGTCTTAGTGAGGACGCGGGCAGCAGGTTCTGGATCAGCTGCAGCGTTCTGATCCACTTTTTAGGCAGACCTGTGAAAACACCGTTGCAGTAATCAGTTCTACTAAAAATAAACGCATGGATTAGTTTTTCCAGATCCTGCTGAGACATCAGTCCTTTAATCCTGGAAATGTTCCTCAGGTGATAGAAAGCCGACCTTGTAATTGTCTTTAGATGCTTTTGGAGGTTCAGGTCTGAGTCTATCACTACTCCCAGATTTCGGGCCTGATTGGTGGTTTTTAGCTGAAGCAGCTGAAGCTGTGTACTAACTTTTGATCTCTCCTCTATTGGTCCAAAAATTATTACTTCTGTTTTGTTTTTATTCAATTGAAGAACATTTTGTCTCATCCAGGCATTGATTTCTTCTATTTACTCAGTGTCTGAACTGGTTCATAGTCACCTGGTGACATGGTGATGTAGAGCTGTGTGTCGTCTGCATAGTTATGGTAGCTGATGTTGTTGTTTTTTATGATCTGAGCTAGAGGGCGCATGTAGATATTGAAGAGGAGGGGACCCAGGATGGACCCTTGGGGAACCCCACATGTGATTTTTGTCATCTTTGATGCAAAGTTACCTACTGACACTAAAAGTCCTTTAAGTAGGATTTAAACCAGTGGAGAGCTGTAGCAGAGAGGCCGACCCAGTTCTCCAGGCGTTCTAACAGAATGGAGTGATCGATAGTTTCAATGCTGCACTGAGGTCCAATAGAACCAGCACGGTGGTTCTTCCACAGTTTGTATTTATATGGATGTCATTAAACACCTTGCTTCATTCACTGACTATTTATTAAATTTTTCTGCAGTGATTCTCTGAATCTTTCTGATGATGGTTTTCAAATATCTTTGTCATTTTGATATTTTGTGTATTTATAGTTCTTTAGCTTAGTCTCTTTTTATCTCCATTTTGCTTAGTAGTTTTAGTTAAATTTGACAAGCCTACTAGAGAGGATTTGTTGATTGAAATATAGTGTTAATTCAGATAAAAAGGCATTTTATAGTGATGTTCTCTAGATGTTCCTTTTATTTATGTTATTCTTGAACTTGAAGAAGTCTTCACTCCTCATTTTATGTTTTTGCAGAGTTTGCTGGTAAAAGAACGCCGGTGCTCGAATTCATCCATTTCAACTATTGTCCCAATATCAACTCTTGGGCTGATATTCACCAGACAGTATCTAACACAGAGATAGTTATTAAAGAAACATTAAATAATTTTAAACTGTGTTCAATTGTACAACAGTAGGTTCACAGGTACTGGGCCTGAGTGTGAGAGGGAGGACATGTGTCAAATGTCAGAGATGTACCAAGAAGGCACTACCACTGTGCCAATCTCTTAATGTTTTTTTTTCATCTTTATGCACTTTTTTTCTGCATTTATTTATGTGCCTAAAAATATGTGGGAAAAGCTCTTATTTGTTTTTGAGAAATTACATTTCCTCCTCTTTACCTACAGGCAGTTTTTTGTTTGGGAAACAATTTGCCCAAGAGTTATGACGTTTATTCTAATGGTGAGACAAGGAAAGACTTTTCAGACATTTAATTTGAATATTATTTGGACCCAAAATGATTTGCATAGCACCTGTCAAAAGTCTGATTTGAAATCACACAAACATGAACAAGGAAAGGAATTACAGATCATGCATCATTTTTAGTATTTCCTGATGTTTCATTGAAAGTTTAAATATATATATTTTTTTTCTTTTAAAGGGGGCAAATATTTTTACTCAAATGTTTCTTAACATAGAAAAGGAGGGGGTTGGAGCATATCTCCAGAAGTCATTGGATGAGAAGTGGGGTTCACCAGTCCTTCACAGGGCAACAGAAAGCATCACAGTACAGGAAAAGAGATGTCTGCTTAAATAAAATGTAGATAAATCCAGTTCGCACCTTATGGTCAAAATATCAGCAAATCACAACTTCACAGTCCTAATTTAACCAGTTTTCTAATTAGTATGTGTGCATACATACAATTATTTTGTATCAGAATCAGAATCAGTGTGGCGCTCTGTGGTGCATCTGGGTAAGAGGAGTCTTCTGCTGAAGGAGCTCCTCTGCTGGGTCAGTGTGTCATGGAGAGGGTGTGAGACATTGTCTAAGATGGACTGAAGCCTGGACAGCATCTTCCTCTCTGCCACGGTCGTCAGAGTGTAAAGCTCCACAACATCACCCGCCCTCCTGATCAGTTTGTTCAGTCTGTTGTTGTCAGTGACCCCCAGCTCACTGCCCCAGCATGAGACAGCAAAGAAGATTGTGCTGGCAACAACAGACTCATAAAACGTCCCACAGATGTTAAAGGATCTCAGCCTCCTCAGGAAGAAGAGTCGGCTTTGAAAATTTTTGTAGACCGCCTCGGTGTTTCTAGTCCAGTCCAGCTTATTGTTAAAGTATACTCCCAGGTACTTATACTCCTCCACAGTGTCTACAAGGACCCTCTGGATGGAAACAGGGGTCACAGGTGTGTTTGTCCTCCTCAGATCCACTATTAGCTCCTTAGTCTTTGTCACATTGAGCTGCAGATGGTTCAGCTCATTCCAAGTGACAAAGTTGCCCACCACAGTCCTATATTCACTCTCATCACCCCTTTCACTGCAGCCAACTATTGCTGAGTCATCAGACACACAGTTCTTGGCTGACGTCACTTCCTGTTTGCGGTAAGGCATATTGTGTCACTTCCTGTTTTCACTGTGTGAGCACCGGTTTGTTGCTCCAGATTCTCTTGCTTTTATCTTTAATCTCTTTGCTGTAACATCTGTTTCTAACACATAAGCAATTTTAAAACATTTTCTGTTGCTGCACATCACGCTTTGGAACTCCTCGTGTTTCATGGATTGCTCTCTTGGCGTTGTAAAAGGGCGCTAGCCTAGCTTTAGCCTAGCCTAGCTTTAGCTCCACAATGGCTTCCTCTCCTACTATTACTTCAGCTTCTCCGTCTCTGACTAAGTCTCCCCTTATCTCCTGCTCTCTGTGTCAGATGTTTAGCTATTCCTCTGCCTCCTTTAGTGATAATGGTACTTGTAATAAATGTAGTGTTTTTGTAGCTTTGGAGGCGAGGGTGTCAGAATTAGAGACCCGGCTCCGTGCTATGGAAAAACCAGATGATAGCCGCCCCTTTGCTTGCGCGGAGCCACATAGACCTAGCGTTACTTCACTTAGTGGTCCTCCAGAAGCACCCGAGCAGCCGGGTAAGCAGGCCGGCTGGGTGACGGTGCGTAGGAAGCATAGCTTTAGATTTCAGCCCCCAGTTTACCACCAACCCGTCTGCGTTTCTAACAAATTTTCCCCACTCAACGACACACCCGCTGAGAAGCCGATCCTGGTGATTGGGAGCTCAATAGTCAGAAATGTGGCACTAGAGACACCAGGGACCATAGTTAAATGCCTGCCAGGGGCCAGAACGGGCGACATAGAATCTTACCTGAAACTGCTGGCTAAGGATAAGTGTAAATACAGTAAGATTGTTATTCACGCTGGCGGTAATGACACCCGGTCACGCCAATCGGAGGTCACTAAAGTTGGTGTTGCTTCGGTGTGTGAGTTTGCAAAAGCAATGTCGGACTCCGTCATTTTCTCTGGTCCCCTGCCTGATCTGAACAGTGACATGTTTAGCCGCATGTCATCATTCAACCGCTGGTTGTCTAGGTGGTGTCCTGAAAACGACGTGGGCTATATTGATAACTGGCGAAATTTCTGGGGAAAACCTGGTCTGATCCGGAGAGACGGCATCCATCCTACTTTGGATGGTGCTGCTCTTCTTTCTAGAAATCTGGCCGGATTTATTAGTTCTCCTAAATGCTGACAACCCAGGGTCCAGACCAGGAAGCAGAGCCGTAGTTTAACACACCTCTCTGCAGCTTCTGTACTGTTACCCATCCATTATCCTATTGAGACGGTGTCTTTCCCACGGCCAAAACTTAACAGATCAAAAACTTATCTAAAAGGAACAAATCATAAAAACCTAATAAAAATCAATACGGTTCACCTTGAACCTAAAAATAAAACAATTAAATGTGGTCTATTAAATATAAGGTTTCTCCCTCCAAACACTTTGTTAGTTAATGAATTGATTTCTGATAAACAGATTGATTTTTTTTGTCTCAGAAACCTGGCTACAAGAGGACTACGTTAGTATAAATGAGTCAACTCCCTCCAATTATTCAAATTTCCACATTCCCAGATCTGTGGGAAGAGGAGGAGGAGTGGCAACCATCTTTCAGTCTGATTTATTAATTAGTCCCGGGCCAATTAATCATTACAGTTCTTTTGAGCATTTAACCCTCAGTTTCCCTCATCCAAACTGCAAAGCAATAAAACCTCTTCTGTTTGTTGTTTTGTATCGTCCACCAGGCCCTTACTCTCAGTTTTTGGATCAGTTGTCAGACTTCTTATCTGATTTGGTGATAAACACTGACAAGGTTATCATAGTGGGTGATTTTAACATTCATGTTGACACAGAATGTGATAACCTTAGTGTAGCCTTTAAAACTATCCTAGATTCAATTGGTTTTGCTCAAAATGTGCATAAACCAACGCACTCTTGTCTTGGCTCCATACTTTAGACCTTGTGCTGACATATGGCATTGATTGTGAAGAATTAACAGTGTTTACTCACATCCCTGTCCTATCTGATCATTTTTTAATAACATTTGAGTTTAATCTAACTGAGTTCTCCACCCCCAAAAGAGGGTTCCATTATAGTAGATCTTTATCGGACAATGCTGCATCAAACTTTAAAAAGTCTGTCCCCCTCTTAATATCGTCAGTATTGCAGAAATACCCTGCAGATAGCAGCAATGTTGTTTCTTCCAATTCACAAATAGATGTATTTGTAAATGGTATGACTTCGTCATTGCGTTCTGCATTAGACAATGTAGCTCCCTTGAAAAAGAAGGTGATTATCCACAGGAAGCTGGCTCCTTGGTTTAATTCAGAGCTGCGTTCCTTGAAGCACAATGTTAGGAAATTGGAGAGAAAATGGCGCTCTACACACCAAGATGAATCCTACCTAATCTGGAGAGACAGTCTATTGTTGTATAACAAGACCCTTCGCAGAGTTAGAGCAGCATATTTTTCATCATTAATTTAGGAGAATAAGAATAATCCTAGATTTCTCTTCAGTACAGTTGCCAAACTTACACAGAGTCATAGCTGTGTTGATCCATCCATTCCCTTAGCTCTTAGCAGTAATGTTTTTATGGGATTCTTCATAAATAAAATAGATTCCATTAAAAAAAAATAATTGGCATCCTCCCAAACATGATTACCTCGTCCTCAGTAAGTGAGGCAGCATTGGAGGAATCTTTACAACCTGTGCAGTGTCTGAACTGTTTAAAAGCAGTAGCTTTCTGAGCTATCTAAAATTTTAGCTTCATCTAAACCAGGGGTGTCAAACATGCGGACCGGATCCGGCCCGCCGAACAATTTAGTCCGGCCCTGTGGCTAAATGCATTATCTTTTTTTTTTCCAGTGTCCTGTCTGGCAATGTGGCAATAAGATGCCACAAAGAGCTCATCAGATTTGACTTTCACAAGTGGACAAGATAAAAGGAAGAGAATGATAAAACAATTGAAAAAAACATGTACTTCGTTTAATTGAAAATATGCAGTTCCTATAGTGTCCACGAGGGGCGCTGTGTTTTAATTAGCAGATTAAGTTTCAGGTGTGGAAAAATTCAAATCATTTCTTAATTTTTATCTGTTTGATGTATTTTGTCATGCAGGACATTGTTTTTAAGTTCCAAAAAATGTGAATAAATATTTTTCAACATTGTATATTCACTGTGATCAGTTCTTATGCATAATGCACAAGTAAATGTTTAACTGAGTAAAAGTATTGTTGAAATTGCACATACTTTTCTTAAAAACGCTGAGGTTATTCATAATATATTGTGTAAAAGTGAAATTAATGTAATATAAAAATCAACAAGTCCACATTTATTAGTTCTATTTAATCTTGCAATGAGTTAACTAGTGTGGCCCTCTTGAGATCAGATTAAGCTGTATGCGGCCCTTCAACAAAAATGAGTTTGACACCCCTGATCTAAACCTTCTACCTGTATGTTAGACCCAATCCCAACCAAGTAGTTTAAGGAGGTATTCCCTCTGATCAGTGGTCCTATTTTAGACATGATTAATCTATTAAAGAGTCTTTTAAAGTAGCTGTTATTAAACCTTTACTTAAGAAACCATCTCTTGATCAAGATGAGTTAGTAAATTACAGACCTTTATCTAATCTTCTTTTCTTATCTAAAATTCTTGAGAAAGTAGTTGCTAATCAACTATGTGAACATTTACAAAGTAATGACCTACTTGAGGAGTTTCAGTCAGGCTTTAGAGCTCATCATAGCACTGAAACAGCTCTGGTGAAGGTCACTAATGACATTCTCATGGCCTCAGATAATGGACTCGTGTCTATACTTGTCCTGTTAGATCCCAGCGCTGCATTTGATACAGTTGATGACAATATTCTCCTACAAAGACTTGAACATACTGTAGGGATTAAGGGAAAAGCATTAGGCTGGTTTAAATCTTATCTGTCAGACAGATTCCAGTTTGTTCATGTTAATAATAAATCTTCCTCAAACTCTAGGGTCACTTGTGGAGTACCACAGGGTTCAGTCCTTGGACCAATTCTATTTACTATATATATGCTTCCGATTGGCAAAATTATCAGACAGCACGGGATTAATTTCCACTGTTATGCTGATGACACTCAGCTATATTTATTCATAAATCCTGATGAATCCAATCAGTTACTTCGACTGCAGTCATGTCTTGATGACATCAAAAGCTGGATGACTTTAAATCTCCTGCATTTAAATTCTGACAAGACAGAAGTTGTAATCTTTGGGCCAGAGTCCTAAAAAAATAAAGTTCTTCATCAATCACTTCATCTGGATGGCATTAACTTGGCCTCTGGTAATAAAGTAAAAAATCTCGGTGTTTTCGACCAAGACATGTCATTTAAATCCCATATTAAACAGGTTTCCAGAGTTTCCTTTTTTTACCTCAGGAATATTGCCAAAAATAGAAACATTCTGTCCAAGGGTGATGCTGAAAAACTAGTCCATGCATTTGTTACTTCAAGGCTGGACTATTGTAATTCTTTACTATCAGGAAGTCCACAAAATGCAGTTTGAAGTCTTCAGCTGATCCAAAGTGCTGCAGCAAGAGTTCTGATGAAAATCAACAAGAGGGATCATATTTCTCCAATTCATAGTCACCTGGTGACATGGTGATGTAGATCTGTGTGTCTTCTCAATAGTTATTGTAGCTGATGTTTTTATAATCTGAGCAAAAGGGAGTATGTAGATACTGAATAGGAGGGGCCCAGGATGGACCTTTGGGGACCCTTGTTAATAAATTCTTCAACTTCAAGAGAAGTTTTCACTCATTATTCTATATGTGTGCAGAGTTTGCAGTTAAAAAAAAAACGGCAGTGCTCAAATCATCTTTTTCAACTATTGTCCTATTATCAGCTCTTGAGCTGATATTCACCAGACAATACCTACAGACAGAGTTATTTAAGAAACACTAAAAAACTTTAAACAGTGTGTAATAGCACAACAGTAGGTTGACAGGAACTGGGGCTGTGTGAGAGGCAGGACATGTGTCAAATATCAGAGATGTACCTAACAGGGCCCCACATATGGATTGCCTGCACTACCACTGTGCCAACCTCTTTATTGTTTTTTGTATTTTTATGCACTTTTTCTACATTTATTTATGTGCCTTTCCCTAAAAAATATATGGGAAAAGCTCTTGTTTTTTTAATAGAAATTACATTTCCTCCTCTTTACCTACAGACAGTTTTTGTTTGGGAAACAATTTGCATAAGAGATATGATGACACTTATTCTAATGGTGAGACAAGGTAAGACTTTTCAGAAATTTAATTTGAATATTATTTGAACCCAAAATGATTTGCATGGTGCCTGTCAAAAGTCTGATTTGAAATCACACAAACATGAACAAGGAAAGAAAGAAAATACAGATCATGCATTATTTTTAGCATTTCCAGATGTTCCATAAAAAGGTTGAAATTTAAAATATAGTTAAAAAACTAGTGCAAATGTTTTTACTTAAATGTTTCTTAACATAGAAAAGGAGGGGGGCTGGAACATATCTCCAGAAGTCATTGAGTGAGAAGTGGGGTTCACCAGTCCATTACAGGTCAACAGAGAGCATCACAGTACAAAAAAACAGGAAAAGAGATGTCTGGTTAAATAAAATGTAGATACATCCAGTTTGCAAATCACAACTTCACAGAGCTAATATAACCAGTTTTCTAATTAGTATGTGTGCATACATACAATTATTTTGTGTAGACATTATTTATTAGTTTTATATTCAACAGTTTTTGTAACCATTAGCTTTGGAAGTAGGCTGATCTTAAAACAAGTTATTTTTTATGAAATCAGACCAAAGATTCTAGGATAAGAGCATATTTTTGGCTTTCTTGCTTTCAGTGTTTCTTGATTCTTTGTTGATATTTAAGTTCCGCTGAACACTGCAGTGAGATTTTATAGTTAGTTCAGCATGAATGTTTAATTCAATTCAAGTTTATTTATATAACGCCAGATCATGATACATGTCACCTCAAGGTTCTTTCCAAAGTCAGACTCCATCAGATCCTCCAGGTTGGTCAGAAAGTTTCCTCTCTAAGGAAACCCAGCAGGTTGCATCAAGTCTCCCCAAGCAGCATTCACTCCTCCTGAAAGAGAATAGAGCCACAGTGGACAGTCGTCTGATTTGCTGATGGCTTTGCAGCAATCCCTCATACCGAGCATGCATGAAGCGACAGTGGAAAGAAAAACTCCCCATTAACGGAAAGGAAAACCTCTAGCAGAACTAGACTCGGTATGAACGGTCATCTGCCTCGACCGACTGGGGGTTAGAGAAGACAGAGCAGAGACACAACAAGAGAGACAAAAAACACAGAAGCACACATTGATCCAGTAATCTGTTCTACATTAGATGGTAATGGCTGGTGATCTGTCTTCCCTGGATGATGTAACAGCTAACAGAACGCCAGACCAGGTGTACCTTCTATGAAGATAAAAGAGAGAGAACAGAAAGTTAAAAGCTGAAATGACAACATGTAATGCAAAACTGGAGAACAGTAGGAGAACTCAGCAGAGTGAGAGAAATAGACCCTGATGTCCTCCAGCAGCCTAAGCCTATAGCAGCATAACTATAGAGATAGCTCAGGGTAACATGAGCAACTCTGACTATAAGCTTTGTCAAAAAGCAAAGTTTTAAGATTAGTCTTAAAAACAGACAGGGTGTCTGCCTCACGGACCAAAACTGGATCAGCTGAAGACTTTGAACTGCATTTTGTGGACTTCCTGATAGTAAAGATTTACAATAGTCCAGTTTTGAAGTAACAAATACATGGACTACTTTTTCAGCATCACCCCTGGACAAAATGTTTATAATTTTGGCAATATTCCTGAGGTGAAAAAATTTAACTCTGGAAACCTGATTAATATGTATATTACAGGAAATATAAAGTCATCCAGCTTTTGATGTCATCAAGACATGACTGCAGTCGAAGTAACTGACTGGATTAATCAGGATTTATGGATAAATATAGCTTAGTGTCATCCACATAACAGTGGAAATTAATCCCATGCTGTCTGATAATTTTGCCAATCGGAAGCATATATATAGTAAAGAGAATTGATCCAAGGACTGAACCCTGTGGTACTCCACAGGTAACTCTAGAGTTTGAGGAAGATTTATTATTAACATGAACAAACTGGAATCTGTCCGACAGATAAGATTTAAACCAGCCTAATGCTTTTCCCTTAATCCCTACAGTATGTTCAAGTCTTTGTAGGAGAATATTGTGATCAACTGTATCAAATGCAGCACTGAGATCTAACAGGACAAGTACAGACACAAGTCCATTATCTGAGGCCATGAGAATATCATTAGTGACCTTCACCAGAGCTGTTTCAGTGCTATGATGAGCTCTGAAGCCTGACTGAAACTCCTCAAGTAGGTCATTACTTTGTAAATGTTCACATAGTTGATTAGCAACTACTTTCTCAAGAATTTTAGATAAGAAAAGAAGATTAGATATAGGTCTGTAGTTAACTAACTCATCTTGATCAAGAGAAGGTTTCTTAAGTAAAGGTTTAATAACAGCTACTTTAAAAACCTGTGGTACATATCCATTTACTAAGGATAGATTAATCATGTCTAAAATAGGACCACTGATCAAAGGGAATACATCCTTAAACAACTTGGTTGGGATTGGGTCTAACATACAGGTAGAAGGTTTAGTATCTGGAGAGAACCCACACTTGCAGAGGGAGAACATTCTTACTCCTAGCAGAAAGACCCCATGGCCTTCTAGCTGCCAGGCAACAGTGCTACCAGGAAAAGAGATGTCTGCTTAAATAAAATGTAAATGTGGAAGTTTGCACATTATGGTCAAAATATGTGCAAATCACAACTTAACAGAGCTAATTTAACCCGTTTTTTTAGTTAGTTCAGGATGAATATTTAATTATTTAAACAGTAATTAAAAACATCATAAAGTTTCTTAGTAAATGTGTTAATGTGACCAAAATAATTTCTTCAGTCTCTTTTTTTTTTATATCTATAAAATTGCTTTCAGCAGATGTCTTTGTACTGAAGAAGCTGGAGATATTTGGAACACTCTCAAGTAAAACTGATTCCTTTTTTTTCTTTTCTTGCTGAATTTTTTTTCTAGCTCCTCCACTTAAACGTTTATGATCCATATTTCCTGTGTAGTCGTTGATTACATCAAAGACGTGAAGCTGATTGTGTTTGGGATTTTTTATTTAATCTTTCAAAAATAAGCCTTAAAGAGAGTTTTGTGTTTTTTTAAACAGTCCAGTTCGTTTGTATAATGCTTTATGAACATCACTGGTATTTTATCTGATTCTAAAGTCACAGCTGCATGGAAAGGAGGATATAGAGACTTTTTACCTGATGAACTGAAAAGCAACGCCCCTCTGGACAAACTCAAAGCAGGCGTGTCAGAAACATGTTTATCAGAAATATTTGCATGTCTTACATTACCTATAAATGAACAATGCAGAGGACAAAATCCCCAAATCTCCACTGCAGCTGCACAGAGCGCTTTAACATTTAAAAATTCAACTTTTAAGGTAAAAAATATCAAATTTATTTCTATACATGCGATTTATTTGCTTTAGAAATAACTAAGAATTATTTATTACTGGTATTTGCAGTTATTTAACATGTTTTGATTATAAAAATATTTCCAAGAGCATTTGGATATACTTCATGTATTTAATTGTACTCTGGAAACCTGATAATCAATCAAACATGGTGTGGTTAGTTTTAATGTTTATTGAAGAGTGTGATGATTGATAAGACAGATAGATGAAGGTAAGACCAGCTGGTGATGGCAGCCAATGGCATGACAGAGACAGGCTGACCAGATGATGACAGAGACAGATCTTGACCAGAGCAGAAGCTGGTGAGATTTCCAGAGGAGCATTGAGTCCAAAAAGCAACAGAACAAAGTAGGAGGTGACCACAACCACCAGAACGATGAGCAGGGAGAGCACAGGAACACTGGATCAACAGGTGATAGAGAGCAGATTCAAAGAAAACATGCAGACAGTGAGTGAAGACGGTCTGGCAGGGAGTGGTAGAGTGAGGCAGGTATAAGTAGGCAGAGTCACAAGTGGAATGACTTGGTGTTAATTAGTGGCAGCAGGTGATGCTGATATGGTAAGAGGAAATGGGAAGAATCCTTCAATCCAAAAACACAAACTTGGTGCATCACCATCTATGAGAGAAACTGTAAACTGAACCCTAAACATTTTTTGGCATTTAGTTAGCTGACTTGATTTTAATGTTGGATCCAATGAAACCTAAAGTCCCTGTCTGTAGCCTAAAATGAAAATAAAACCTCTCAGGATTCCTTGGAAAGAAAGAAATGTATCGTTAATTCAGGAAAACATTATTCATGGTTTTCTCATGATTAGCATTTATTTCTGTCAAAAAATTCTTATATTTGAAGAGAAGTTTCAGAGTTTACTGTTAGAAGAATGTCAGTGCTTGAATCTTTTACCTTATGTCCAAATATCAAAGCCAATTGAGCTGATATTAAGACAATACCTGACAGACTGTGAGTTATTCAATCATTAAATATCTTAAAGTATGTAATTCAGTCTGCATCCTCATCATCATCACCCATTGTTATGCAATTTTACCTATTTTATTATTAATGTTAATAATTATAAGTGGATATTAGAATTAATAATGCTTTATTCTAATCAAAGGAAGCAATAACAAAGAAAATCTAATGGTTGTGATCAAGGTGTACTCAGGCCAGCTGACAGCTTTGCTCGGGCCTTTTTGGGCCCCCCCCTCTACACCTGCTACCACCACATGACACACACACACACACCAAAAAAAGAGACAACTTAACTGTATACTTTATGCCCTGGAAATCTCTGTATTTTATATTTGATATTTTCCAACCATCTATTGAATTTAGTGCACTAGTTGATCTTTTCTTAAGAGAACAGCAGGCACGGCAGCCAAAATATGGCCTTTATATAACATAAAATTATAATAATAATAATAATAATATGTTTAGTGTTTTTTTCCTAGTCCACCTCTTATATATTTCAATCCTTATGTAATTTTGTCTGTGTTGTGTGCACCTGCCTGTTGCTTTAATCCTATAAATTTTCCCCGTCGTGGGATAAATAAAGGATTAGCTAATGTTATCTTAAATAACATTTTGTAATAGGATATATATACTGGGTTCTTTCAAGGTCTTAATTACATTTTCTCTGTGGGCTCCAGTAACATGATAGATAATATCTACTTTGAAAGTTAACATGAACTGCTGCTGAAGATGACCACTGATCTACCTGGATGTTCCATGGAGGACTGAAACGCCTCAGTCAGTGACGTCAGTCTGTGGGTCTGTCGGGGCAATCAGAGAAGTTTCGTCTCCTCTCCGTTTCTGTCGCTCCACGTTTTCTTGCTTACGGTTTTTCACATCCTTATATAAATTTGTTGTGTTTCCACTGAATTTAACGGGCTTTTTACAAAACGTACAGCTTGATTTAATTTACGGTATTAAAATAAACCAAACGGCGCTACTTTCCCTGTTCATGTTTTTCCGCTGCTGCGGTCTCTCTCTCTCTCTCTCTCTCTCTCTCCGAGTCTGAGCAGCACCGCCATAGACATATATAAAGAGTAGATCCCGCATCGACCGCTCTCGCCTATAGGCACTGACGAGATTTAGGGGCGCCATCTTGGGGCGATCGACAACTCCGCTCAGTGTAATGTGTTAACCAGGTGCAGAATCAATTTTAGTCAACTATACTTGCTGATTATTGGAGTAATTTTCACGTTGTTTTTTTCTGAAAACTTTAAAGCTATAGCTATTATAACAAATGGTTCAGTGCATTTAAATGTTCTTAGTGCGGTTAAAAGTAATTGAATATTCTGTCAGAATTTATGTATGCTGCAAAACACAGCCACTCACACACACACACACACACACACACACACACACATATATATATATATAATAATTAATATTATTTTGTTATTTTTTTTCTTACGGCCCAAGGCCTTTCCTCTGAGTCCCTGTGTACTGTAGAGCTTCTAATTGGTGCTGATTGGAAGTGGAGGCAGCTGGCCACACTGACGGCAGCAAGCTTCCTCACCTGACAGCTCCAGCCCAAGCACCAACCCCAGCTGGGAGTAGCTCAGATCATTCTTTCTCTCTCTCTGCCACCTACTTCTCTATTTCCCTCTCCTCTCCAACCAGTTCTGATTTTTGTTAAATAAATCCCAGTTTAAGTTATCCCATGGGATAACTTAAATAAGGGGCTTCCCTTTGATTTGTTATGGTCTAAGAGCCAGGCCATAACAAAAAATATTTATCTACCTATATAGATAGATATATATGTATTGCAGCTGCTCGGTGAAGGGGAATATATATATATATATATATATATATATATATATATATATATATATATATATATATATATATATATATATATATATATATATATTTGCTAATGTCTAACAAAGCTCTGATGCCTTCACAGAGTAGATGCAATTTCGGAGAGACTAAGTCACAAAAACTTGGATGTATTGACCTGTATCTCTCTATCTAATATTAAAAAAATCACTTTCTAATATAAACAATATCTTTTAATCTTACTTGTGAAAAGTAATCCCTCGAGTAATCCCTGACGTCAATAGTCCGTCGATTTAAACAAAAATACGCCGCACAGTGCTGAGGTATCATTAGTGTGTTCAGCTTGAATCAGCAGGTTAGGATGGCAGGTCGACCGCCCCAAGATGGCGGCCGTAATTCCTGCGCCGCGACAGTCAATGCGGGGTCTACTCTCATATTATGTCTATGAGCAGCACGGTTGTTTGTGAAGAGAGCTGAGTGGGCGGATCAGGCTGAGTCTGCGTGCTGATTGGTTGGCACCGCTCAGCCATGTATGAGAGGGGAGGGGGAGCAGCAGAGTGCCGTGAGTCAGCGCGCTGACTGCAGCAGCTTCAACTGTATATTTAGTTACTTCAATATTAAACATTTTTCACAAATATTTTCTTAAAAATTACTTCTGCCTGTATTTTAATGGTCAGAGTGTCAGTTTTAACCCCCCCACCCCCGTCCTGGGCCCGGTACAACTGACCCGTTTGTCCCCCCCTGTCAGTGGGCGTGGATCTACTAGCCTTCAGTGAATATAACAATTGGACTTATTAATCACTAATCATTAACCAAAAGAAGGGGAAAATCCTTCTATATGTGTTGGTAACTCTGACAGAGAAGATCTAGTAAACAGAGAAAAGTCGATCACTGACATGAAAAACTGACATAAGTGCCGTACAGACAAAGTGTCTGCAGTGCACGCAGGTCTCTTTATAACTCGCGTTTATCGTCACTTATTTTAGAGCCCAAATAAGCGACTTCACTTTCAGAAACAAGCCCATAAAAACGCAACCTGTGACTCATAAAATTTACAGGCAACTTTAGAAAAGAGAAGCCAAAGCGCTGAGAGAGAGAGAAAGAGAGAGAGAGAGAGAGAGAGACAGAAAATGAGCACTGCATTAAAGAGATATTCTGTTGACAATCACTAAGATCAGAGTAACAGTAAAAACATTCATATCAAAATAGGAAGAAGCACAGTTGTCTATTTACACATTTTAATGAAACCCTGAGTATCATCAGCATATCACACCTTTCAGGGGCCTTCTAATAAACTTAAATGTTTAACCCACTTTGCTTCATATATATCCAGTCTAGCCAGTTATTTAGATGACATTTTTTCCAATGATGAAACTCGTGTCATCTCCACCGCCCATCCTTCCAGAGAGGGAACCTTCTCCATCCCCTGACAAGTATGTGCCTGCCAATCAAAATACTAGTCTGGATAAAACTTTGAACATATTTATCCTGTCAGAACTGAATGATCATTCAAAATAAATAATCTAAGAATAAATGGAATATCATCTTTGTAATGTCACATAGATTATCAGAATCAGAAATACTAATAATCCCAGAGGGAAATTACAGTTCCAGTATAACGAAAGTAACCCTAACCCAGTAACCCTAACATCACAAACATTTCGGGGGAACGACTGACTGAGGCCTTGCTGCCGAGGACCCCGCCTGATGCGGTTACTACAGGGCGCTGCCTTTAACTCTGTGGAAAGATAGGAGCCACATTTGGGGAGGGAGAGGGTAAAAAGACATATTTCACACTTTATCCTATTCCAGGACACAGTTTTAGATATTAAAAAACTTGGCATGAGAAAAACACATATGATGAGACAACATTTATGCAGGGGGTTAACCTCGGAGACTAGTTACATGAAGTTTGTATGTTGTTGTGGACATCAGTTATGTGTGTGTGTTTAGGTGAGTTGTTATATTTCCATGAACGCTCTCCAGAGGACCATTGTCTTGATGTTATCAACCAGCCCACAGTTCAGAAAGAAACACCAGGTTTTCTGGGCGCTCTCTGACGCTTTGTTTGGCCAAAACAACGAGCGGAGTCTGTGTCAATCGCTGGAAGGTAGCGGCTTCCAGTGGGATCAGAAATAAATTTATGTAGTTTAAAGTTGAAAGCTGACTGAATCCTCCTGTTTAGAAATACAGGGAAAAGTTGATTTGGCAAAAACTCTGAACCAGCGAGGACTCGAATCACGTGACACGTGGTAAAAAACCAGAGTGAGGGACGGCTGTTTGTGTCTTCTCAAGGAAGAAGGCTGAGATGATAGCGTATCACCATGGCAACGAGATAAGATTTGTATTATATAATACATGAATGCATCTTATAAAGGTGCTTATTTAAGTTAGGAAAATTACCAAAGTCTACTAGATCCAAGTTTCATCACTTTGTTGTTTATCTTTCTTTATTTTCTTCTGTAATGTTGTTTTAAATCAGTAGTTAATGTGTTCAAGTAGCATTAGTGTTAAACAGAATTACAGCAGTAACTGGGAATTATTGGTTTAATATAGTTTAAATAGTTTAATTGTGGTCGTCTGTGGTTTTTATATCAGTGTTTGAACCTTTACCAATCACTGCTTTTGAGTTAACAACATGAATATACAGAGACATTTTTACATTGCTTGTGGTTAATGATAATGATTACAATCACAATTATAATTTAATGTTAACATTTACTGGTGACAAGTCTACTTCAATCTTACAACTGGCTAGTCATCCATCTTTCATGGTAAAAAAGGTTAATAATTGTTAGTTAATAAAACCAATTGCTAGTTATCATTAAATTCTGGTAGCCCTTAATCACAACCACTCAGAAACATTTTTTCTCATTCCTTTGATTAGAATAACACCTTATAAATTATAATATCCAATTATAGTTAATAATATTCATGATCAAATAAGTTAATTATCAGCCTGGTGAGCTGATGGAGGGTCTGCAGTGTAGAGGGAGAACAGAACTGGTACCAGCACAGTTCCCTGAGGTGTTCCTGTGCTGCAGATCAGCTTGTTAGAGACATCTGGCTGGTCAAAGCTCACATCATTTAGATTTTCTAGTTTAACATTTGGATTCACATGTTATACTTAAAAATAAGATGGGCTTTTTTTAAGATTTACACAACAATCATCACTTATTTATGCAGGTGCCACTGTCTTCAGAGTTCTGGTTCAACACTGAAGGATGGAACGGTTGAACAACAACAAGACGTCTTTGGAAAGGATGTTCAGTTCCTGCTACAACTTCACATACCAAAACCACTCAATTCTATACTGCCCATATGACTCTGGTTATTACCGTCACTCTGATCCATGTTACACCATCCTAGAAATGGTGGACTGGTTCTCCATAGTCATTGGACTTCCTTTGACTCTAATAGTGATGGTTGCAATTTTTCTACAGGTGAGACAAAGAATATAAATGTTTTCTGTAACGTTCACAATCTTTTCCTGTGATTCTGTGTCTCTGCTGCTGACTGCTTACATCAGACTCTGCTCCTGCTGCTGCTCTAGCAATTATCTCCTGATGTCCTGCACCTGGGACTGCTCTGATTTGTGGAGCTGTCACACCTGTGGGCTGATCTATAGGGCATTTCTAAAATAAATCAGATTGGCTCCACACCCCAGAAATCATCTCAAGTTCCCCAGACGGTCAGACAATAAAATTACAAACTGAGAAATGGCATTGTTTGCAGCATCAGTAATTTTGGGAGATGAGGATGTCCCAGTGGCTTCATTTCAACATGCTTCAATAGTCGGGAGTGCATGTAGCAGGGAGAGTGAATCCAGTCCGCTCTCTCATTTACCACCATCTACACATGGAAATAGAGTAAATCAATCAGTTAATGTGTTGAACCTAAAGATTTAACACATCAATGTGAAGTTTGAACAGATTGAGAATGTTTGGCTCATGGATATAAACTTGATCAATCCCTCAATAACAAATTCTCATAAAGTAAATGGCTCTGTGGTCATTTGCAGATGTCTCACAAAAATAACATTTGCTTTGTTTATTAGATTATTATGTGTCTGTCTGCTTTATCTTGTATTTTTATTTCTAGACAGACCTGCATGAATGGATCATATAAAACATCCCTTGTGATCAAATAAACCCTGTATAAAGTTACCTCTGAACTGTAAATTCCTCCCACTTACACTCTCTTATCCAGCGATGGCATTTCTCTGCATTCTTTCAGGCTTTAGTAAAGGGAATGAAACAAACTCCTGTCATATGGTCACCATGGTAACATGGAGAATCACTCCAGCAGACACTGAAGCAGCAGAGTTTCATTGTTACTGTTATATTTGATGAAGCAATATTCAGGACAGAGCTGTCTGCTTCACCTCTACACAGCTTGTCCAGTTGTGACGCAGATGCACTGCCTGTTCTAAATTTAGTAATTTGACGTCATTTGAGGATTGCCCCATTTATACCTGTCTCCTCCAGAGTCCAGGTGCCAGATTATTGATTACCTTGTGTGAGAAGACCTTCCATCGTTCCTAGACTGCCTTCCTGTCAGTGACTCTGATCGTTTGTGGATTCCTGCCTGGTTCCTCGCTCCTGTCAGACTCTCCTGTTGGTTCTCAGTTTCTGGACATCGACCTGTGGACGTTTCCTGACTCTGCCTCTCTGCCACTAACATGTCCCTCTCCCTTCCAGTGGTTCCTGAGTCCATTCCAGAAGTTTCCCACACCAGCTTCACCTGTTGTTTAATAAATCTTTTAAATCTGCTCTTTGTGTCTGGCTGAATTATCAGGTCTAAAACACAAAACCAATGTTCAGCAACAATGAATGAGCTGTTTGACTTTGTGTCTGCTCTTTAAATAATGGTTCTCTCTCATTTCAGGTGTAAGTTTACCTTTTCTAACCTCTAGAAATGACTGAAATGTTTGAAACAGGAAACATTTTACATGTTAATAATATTCTGGTGTCATTAGTTACTTTTTTCTCTGTTGTCTTTGTTGCAGGTGAAAAAGGATCAGGGTGTCCCAGTCTACGTCATAAACCTTCTCTTTTCTGATCTCATTCAATTCTGTGGCAGAATTACATATTTAGTTAAGTCTAGGTATGATACCGGCTATCCCATCATGGAGTTTCCTATCGGCTATGTCATTATGTGTTTTGGTTTAATAGCCAGTGTTGGATTCATGGTCTGTATCTCCTTGGAAAGGTAACTATGTGTTTCCCTTTAAGCTTCTTTATTGTCTCATATAATCCTGTTAGTCAGTACCTGATAGTCTCCATGGACTAAACAGCTCCATCTGTTATTACAGGTATTTGGTCATCGCCAAGCCACTGTGGTACAGATTCAGGAGAAACATCAAGACCTATGTGGTGGTCTGTGTTGTGGTCTGGACTCTTTCTCTTTCAGCTCTACTACTTATGCATGATACTAAAACTGCAGTTATTTTTTATGAAAACATCATACCTAGTTTGGCCCTCCTACCCTTTCCATTCCTCATCTTCTTCTTGGTTGGGACTATTAAAGCTCTGTCTGGAGCCCTCAGTGTCCCAGCAGAAGAAAAAAGACGAATTGTAGCCATTCAGGTTGTGGTGCTGCTAAATTACTCTCTGCTTTTCCTGCCCGTGATTAGTTACTTCCTATCAAAGAAAAACAAAATAATTTTTGATATGCTGTTATTTGTTTGTCTTTATCTCAGTCCCCTTGCAGACACAACTCTGTATTTGTTAACTCGGAAAAGCATCCTGGATAAGTTTCTGGCTTCACTCTGTTCTTGTAAAGCATCAGCCAATCAGGAGATGAGCAGCAAAGATACTGAAAGCACGACTGCTCCACATACTGAGACTGTTTAGGGTTTAATATCTGGAGCCTCCACAACAATCTACTGTAGCTGTTTTTTTTCTGAAAAACAATGTGCTTCATAATAAGAATGCTGTGTATCATTGATAACTATAATTGATCTCACAATGGAGAAATTCACTTCTGCATCTTAACCCATCACTCTTGGGGAGCAGTGGCTGCCATGTGCGGCGCCTGGGGAGCAATCTGGGGTTAAGGGTCTTGCTCAGGTACCCAGAGTGCAGGCAGTGGTGATCAAACCGGGTACTTGCATCCTTCTCTGGGTGCAAGCACGCTGCTCTAACCACTAGGCCACCACCTTCATTCAATCATTCTGATGGTGGTTTTCTAATATACTTATGTTGTTTGTTTCTTCTGTGTGTAAATAGGTCCTTAACTTCTTTTTGTCTTAATTTTGCTTAGTAGTTCAGTTAAGTTTCACTACATAGGCTTTGTTGATTGAAATAAAGTGTTACTTCAGATAAAGAGCATTCTATACTGATGTTCTCTGGGTGTTCATTTTATTTTGTTAATAAAATCTTGAACTTGGAGAGAAGTTGTCACTCCTTTGTTCTATATGTGTGCAGAGTTTGCTGTTAAAAAAACACCAGTGATGGAATTAATTCCTTTCAAATAATTTCTTGATATCAGCTGTTTGGGCTGATATTTACCAGACAATTCCTAACAGACAGAGAGTTATTTATTAAACATTAAAAAACTTTTTTTAAACTCATTTATAATTTATACCCGTTAGGATGACCCTGTATATAAAATGTGCACATTTGCAGTTTTACACTACAGAATCTACACTGTATTCATTATTACAAAAATACAATTAGTACAAAAACATTTTCTTCTCTTTTACAGAACTTCTTCTAGCAAAACCACCTTTTTGTCTTTATTTTGAATAATAATTCGTATTGTCTCTAAGGAAAAGTTTAACAGCACCCATCCATCCATTTTCCAACACGTTTATCCCTCATGGGGTAATGAGGGGGTGCTGGTGCCAATCTCCAGCTGTCAATGGGCGAGAGGCGGGGTTCACCCTGGACAGGTCAGCAGTCCATCACAGGTTAAATAGCATAGGTTCTGTATTTAATACAAAGGGTTTTGTGCATCTGTCAACACCAAGTTGGACAGCTCAGTGTTACAGTAGGTCCTTTCACAATTAGAGGGAGCTAGCGAGTCAGAACCCAGGGAACAGAGAACAGATCAGATTAAAGTGGAGGGTTTTTATTTCTCATAAAAACCAGTCTCTTAAAAAGCTAAAAAACACAATAAAATGTTTTCTTTAAATAATCTAAAATCAGTAAAACAACTAAAAACGGGAGGCTTCCAGTCCAGGATAATTGTCCAGCAGCAGAGTCCACAAAAGTAGTGAGTTCTTAGTTCCACCCCGCAGCCGTCTCAGGATTGGTCCAGTTGCACCGCATCCTTGCTGTGGTCCGCCCCCAAGCGCCTCTCACTCGCCACTGGACTCCTGCAAACACAAACACACGCTGGCCAGAAGCGTTGTTTGTGGAGCCAACTGATCTTTGCTGCAGCCCTTCCAACGTGGCAAAACCCTGCAGATGTCAGTGGAAAACGTTTACTCACGGATGCAGGCGCCCCGCTGCCAATCCAACGCTTTGTTTTCCACTGCACTCTGTTCCTGCTGCAGAGATGGTCCCCACGTCGTGCCGATCAGTCTGCTTATACTTATACTTGGTGGTTACTTAGTCTCTCCTCCCACCACACCTGGCTGTTATGGCCTGCTTCTCCCCTCTGCTCCTGTAGTGAGTTCTTCACCCTTTAAATGTTCTGCCAGCTTCCTTTGGCAAGTCTGTGAAACAGCTGATAGGCTGCTTCCAGGCACACCCACAACTCCACAGGTGGCCATCATCAGGGGCCTGTTTCAATAAGGAGGTTCAACCAACTCTGAGTTAAAACTTGAACTCTAAGTTGACTTAGCCTGAGATGGGAAACTCTGAGTTTTGTGTTTCAGAACAGCTGAAATTAGTTAGTTCAATCAACT
Source organism: Fundulus heteroclitus (assembly GCF_011125445.2). Taxonomy (NCBI): domain Eukaryota; kingdom Metazoa; phylum Chordata; class Actinopteri; order Cyprinodontiformes; family Fundulidae; genus Fundulus; species Fundulus heteroclitus. The sequence continues at coordinate 4,560,212 of NC_046382.1, read as the reverse complement.
CTGAGTTGCCTGACTCTGAGTTAAGCGCGTGCACCACTACTATAAAAAGCCATTATCAATGGAGCACAGATATTACGAGTCACCATGGCAACAGCGTCAGACAAAAAAAGGTGTGCATATTTCTCACCAGCAGAACTGGTTAATTACTTTTATACAGTGTTGGGTGTAATGAATTAAATTACTAAGTCATCTAAATACTGCAATTAAATTAAAGACTATAAAACAATAGTGGATTTAATATCAAATTTTAAAAGGTATATTTTTAATTTAACTTACTCCCTCTAGTTACACACTTTGGTCAATTTAAGATTAATTCATGCAATTGAATATTGTTTATTTGAAAGCGTTAGAAGTGCAGTTTCTTGTCTCTCCTTGTATTGTTCAAGTGGTTGAGGTTAATTTGGGATTTAGAAAGTAATTAATAAGTAAGTAAAACAAATTGGTAAGTAGACCAATACTTTCTAGAGACAGTAATTATTACATTAATCTAATTAGACTTGTTGAAGATAAAATTTGTAGTTAGTAATTAAGAACTATTTTAGAGTAACTTACCCAACTGTTATAATATCAGAGGTGAAACTAGAAGAACAGTATTTTATTAAACCTTATTTAATTTTCATGGATATGTGCAATCCTGCAGGCATCAAAAGAACATGGCAGCAGCTGAAAATGAAATATAAAAACATATTTCAAGCAGGTAAGCCTTGAGCACATCATAGGAGTAGCTACCTGGCTTTACAAACATTTGACATATTAAATGACTAAATGGCATTCAGTGTAGCATTTTTGACATAGGTCTAAATGTTCATTCTCGTTTGACTTCTACTCAGCCAACAGAAAGAAGGCAGAGGCTCATAAAACAGGAGGAGGACCTGCACCACCACTCCTGACAAATGCAGAAGAGATGGCCAGTCACTCCAGAAGATTTAAGTGCCTTCATAAAATGTAAGAGGTCTACCTACAGTGTTATTTTTTATATAGACTAAATATGATACTTCCATTTATATTACTTTGGATTGGGTTTTTTGTTGGTTCCAACAGATTCGGATGGTAATATCTGCCTCTTGGAGCCTCCTGTCCCAACATTACCCCATGCAGTTGTCAGTAGCCTACTCCATACACCATCAATTATGACAAATAGTATTATAAAGTGTACTCTATGAAATGCTCATCTGCACAGGATGATGGGGATGAAGAAGCCGTTTCTGCTGCCACAGACAAGCCTACAGAGGTAATTTTAATATTATATGTGTACACATCAAACAATCTACACATTCACATTTATATGTGGAGTATCCTATAGAATCCAAGTTTATATCTATAAATGGTCATTCTTATCTCTACCTCCCCAGAGTTATGGAAGAACGGCAGGAGGAAGGTCCATCAACTTCTGGTGCACAGATGGACACAGTTCAGTGATTTACAGTAAATGCCACAGTTTCATTCTGAATTTTAGACTACATTTATGATGTAACTCTAATCTAATGTATTTTCAGTTGCCAGTTAAGGAGTTATATAGACTTCTTCTTATTAAAAAGATAGAAAAAAACAGCAAAGAACTTGTATACTTGGACCGCCAGATCCAAAAGGCAGATCTGGAAATCAACATTCTGAAACTAAAGTGAGAGGTGAGTGTATGGTCACAGGTGAATTCTAGGAAGTATTAAAACTATTTAAATTTTTTTTTTTTTTTTTTTTTTTTTTTTTTAGCAAATGAAGAACACCATATAAATTGCTGTGATAGGATAGGGATATGACAAAAAATCCACTCTGGGCCTCAAAATCCTTTCCCGGCGTAAATGTAACTCCCTACGAAGTAATACAACCTCTTCGTCAACAAGATCATCCATAAAAGGACATTTCATTCCCTTTGATGCGCTCTGCGTGACTGAAATGTGCGCAATGAATATGTCCCCAAAGAATCAATGAGGTGTTTAAACACCATTTCCTCTTTAAAAAAGGGGAGGAGACCAAAATAAACTCTGGGTTTTCTCAAGAAAACCTGCTCCCGACCAGGTTAGGTTCACAGAGTAAATTGCCATGGTAACTGACTCTGAGTATAAGTTACCTCTCTTTCAGAAACGGGCTTGACTTACTCTGCTTTCTCAGGTTTAACTTACCTCCCTTTCTGAAACAGAAAACCCAGAGTTTCCCTCATTTCAGGGTTAACATACTCAGAGTTTTCACTTAACCTCCTTTCTGAAACAGGCCCCTGGTAATTTGTCCTCAGAGTTCACAGTGGATGAAAACACCACAACAATAAAAACATGCACTAAAAGAGAAATCATGCACACATGTTTACATAATCCCACCATCACAAGAAAACAAATTTCCACTGTGTGACACATCCTGGGTCTCTAGAGAGATTATGTGAAGGATTTCATCTTCTTTCTTTGGGGGCGGACCAAATCTGTTTAGCTTGTCCTGTCCACTGGGGACCTAATCGTTAAAGATCAGCCTCAACACGTCTTGATGCTTTTATTCACCAGTGAGAATCGATCAGTGCACCAATCAAAAGTGAGGAGATGACATCACACAAGCAAGCCAGATGACCATTTAGGCTACTGACATGTTCAATACAGAAAATACCTATTTATTATTTGCAAATGTCTTCACTTTTATTCATGATTATTGAATTTTTCCTGTTAATTATTTATCCTCAGTAAAGTTACGTTAGGAGAGCCGCACCATTAACCCACGGGGCGTGGTAACCAATTCATTTCCCTCTATGGTGAAGATCAAGTTTTATCTACACATTGTAGTTGTACAATATTTATAGAAGTTTATGTACTCATTTTCTCTACTGTTTAGGAGGTGGATCAGCTAATCAGATCTCTCTGTTCCCACCATCTTCCTGCTTCAGACCCTCTCAGTAGCAATGTCTCAAAATTACGTCATCGACATAAAAGGAAAATGGAGATTCACAAATGCAAAAAGGAGATTACCAAATGCAGATTCCACATACAAAGTCAAGCATTTTTATTTTCAAATCTCGAAAATATATTTACAAAGACACGTTTATTTATATAAATTTGTTTATTTATTTGTATGTCACTTTTTTATATTTGTATTTTGTTTATTTATTTGTATGTCACATTTTTATATTTGTATTTTGTACTTGGATAGTTATAAATGTATGTATATGTATATATATAAATATCCTTTTATATTTGTTCAAATCTTTTTAAGACAATCCTCACTCCATACATCTCCTACTATTGTAAGTTAAATTTAAAATCCAAAACAGGGATTTAACTTGTATCGGGGGGCACCAGTAAGTGGCGCAGTCTCCATAGCCTCTATAGACCAGTTCATTGTTTTTGTTTCGATGCGGGTTTTCGCGCATGCGCGCCGGACTGGTTGGCAAAAGACGAACACAATGGCGGACGCAAACAGAGAAACTGACGAGTTCTCCACGTATTTTTCTTCTTTAGATAACGTATCACAAGATCGTTTTAACAGTAAGTTCATGGTTGATGGTATCAGATTGCCAGATCCACACAGCAAAAGCCTGAAGGGACGGAGCGAGTCTGTGAAATGCTGGCCAGGGGTTTCGTACCGCGACACACAGCTGCCTTATAAACACGCAGGCCAGTACAGACGAGAGAGCATGAAAGCCACGAAACCACTGGAAGGCTACAATTATTTTATATCGAGAAAAAGGCTGCAGCAACGGCCGCGACGCCATGAGGGATTAAGCGGGTCAGAAAATGGATGGATGGATGTTCAGACATGTTTGTGTAACAGCAGAAAGCGGCGTCGGACACAGGCCGCGTCTCAGCAGAGGAAGGATTATTTTGGTGTTTTTGTCTTGTTAAAATGGGTGGGGGTGTCGGCGACATTGCAGCGTAAACACAGAAGTACTAGCGCCCGTGAACGGGGGCGTAATGGCAGCAGCAGCCGCCGCCGCCGCTGTCTGCTCCGCAGCCGTTGTCTGAAGCAGCAGCGGCTGCTGCTTCAGACAACGGCTGCTGCTGCTACCGCTTCTCCGGCCCGTGTAGCGATCGCCACCTCCCCTCCGCCGCTATTTAAGTAGAACAATGACTAGAGCAGAATTAAGTTGTATTTACCGTAGGGTGACCAAACGTCCGTATTTCCCGGGACATGTCCGTATTTCACGTCCTGTCCCGGGCGTCCCGGGTTTTTTTTAGAAAGTGAGGAAATGTCCTGCTTTTTAAATTACCTTCATTGGACCATTAAATTGACAGGCACTAGGGCATTGCGCACAGCGCTGCGTGTGACGTAACCCCTGAGCCGTGTCAGTGCGGGCAGCCCTGTTCTTAATCAGAAGATAGATAGCGTGGATAACAATATCTATCGATCGATAGACGTGGGGCGTGATAGGAAAAAATACGGTCGATAAAAACTTCGATAGACAGTTTTACTTCCTTGCTACAGTCGGCACGCCGTCACTAAGCGCCGCCCTCTCAAACCACAACACAGAGCACGTGAATATGTAGCAGCAAGTAGCGGCGGAGGAAACGGTCCCAAAACGAGGTTTTACTAGTTCGCCAGCCTGATAGAAATAAACAACAGTGATTTGTAAAACTTGCAAGGAACCGGTAAAAGCAGAGTCTGGTAACGCAACCCACCAGTATTCATCACGTAAGCCGCTCACACCCGCAGCAGCGCGAGCTGCGCCTCGTCGTCGTCGCTTAACTTCTTCCAAAACAAAGCAGGCATAGCAGCTAAACTGGGCTCCCTTCTTTGTGATAAAATGACAAAGCGTCCAAGCGGCATAAGGACATCACGCATGCAGTAACGTGCTTCATAGTGATGGATATGTCTGCTGTTCTCTGCAGCTGAAAAACCTGGCTTCAAACAATAACCTGCCACTCTTGATCCGCTATATAAAGTTAAGTTATTTTTCTTAAAAAAAAAAAAAAAATCTGTTATGGTTAAAAAAGGTGGTTGAATAAAGATTTAATTGGAATTCTGTGTTTGTGTTCTTTAAATCAAATCATTTAGCAATATCATAAAATGTCCAGGCAGAGCTGCACATAAACTATGGTTTTAAATATTTTCTATAATTATCGATATCGATCAATATGCCTTTTCTTTTTTAATTTTAATTGCCCAGCCCTATGCCACATACATCTCTGTGCATGGGAACAGAGATTCCCAAACACACACCCCCCCCCCCCCCCCCCCTTAAAGGTGTCCTGCTTTTCCCAAATGAAAATATGGTCACCCTAATTTACCGGAGATGAAGTGTAGACTGCAAATTCTGTCGTAGTATGATGGCTCCCCCAGTCCATTGGGAGGGTCTGCCTGCGCTCTTTTCATTGAAATTATCCATTTCTTTCTTCGTCCTTCGGTAAACGACAGAAACGTACATCCAACGATTTGGAATGCCTCTCTGTGCAACCGGGAGCACAACAAGTCGTAGGCACTGTTTAGATTCCAAAAATAAACTAACTAAAAGTACGCTCTAAATCACCCGTTTTGTCATGTAGTAGAAGAGAGCAGCTCTGTTTTTTGCCAACCACAGTGTCCGGATGTAGCGCTGACGTCACGCGTGAACTACCCTATAAATGGAAAGTTGTTAGCCAGTCCTTAAAAGTAGTCGAAAGGAAAACAAACAATCCAAACAGGGTGGACTAAAAAAAAAGAAAATCAACCTATAAAGGACAGCAGGAAGCAGTGACAACCCTGTCAAACAAAGATACAAAATTACAAAGTATTCATTAAAACACTGCTTACCTGCATCACTTAAAAACAGTAAATGTAAAAGCCTACCTGCGGCTTTAAACACTCACACACACAGGCAACACCACCACCCGAACACCAACAATAGAGGCGGCCCTGTACAACAAAAAAAACCTAATCAGCACAAACCTACCGAAGGGGATCAACTCAAAACAATCTTCCCCCCAACCTACCCCAGCCAGCCAACAACGTGGATCCACCACACCCCTGGTTCCAGACACAGAAAGTGAACTCCTGGCTACCACCCTTCTAACTTCCCTTTTTATAGAGGCTCAGGCTACGGAGACTGCGTCACCTACTGGTGCCATCCGTTACATTCCTCCCCATCATTATGCATCGGCGACCCGCCGATGTACACAAAAACTGTTACCCAAAAACATTTAATTTCTTTAGTACAGAACAGGGCAGCCTATGAGGGTTGGAATGCTATCCTGCCGTTCCGCTCCTGAGCCTAGGAGGTCAGCTCGGAAAACGGCAGGGTCTTTTGCTCTGATTGTCCTAGAGCAGGATTTCTCTGGGCCTCAGATTGTTTTTACTACATTTTAGATAGGGTGATGTTTTCATTGGAGAAAAGGCCTGACCTGTAACGTCCTCTGCTGTGAGGTTTGAGTAAATTTGGATGCGCTGGATACTCATCCATGGATGTGTAGAGTTACAGATAGGAGGCGTTCAGGCAGGCAGTTAGAGTAGACACATATGACCATATTAGTACACAGGCTTAGATTACCTACTCTAATGTAAATTAAAATAATGAGTGCCTAGGAACCTAAAATACTCTATACTTAAATAGATTGTAGATAAATGCTAAAACTATGATCTTGGGGGAAGACAATTGACTTGTAAAAAGTTCATGCTGATTATTGTTAAAATTTTCCATTGATTTTTCTCCGGCTCACATTTGATTTATCTGAACTGTTTTGTGGTAATCACCAGGGGGCCTGTTAGTTATTACAGGAAACTACAGGTAGTTGGAGCTGTTGAAAGCACTTGTTGGTAAAATAACAGTTGACTCATATATATTTGTGTATGTCACGGATGTAGCATAAATTGATGTAGACAAAGGGAAATGGTCAGTTATCTTGAGGCAGCATGTACACTTGGACAGTGTAATACCTGAGAGGTGACCAGTTTCTACTGATGATAGCGGGAGGAGCGAACGTCCTTGCAGGCAAAGCTTGGCATCTATAAAGACTCATGTGATAGGCATTCTAAGCTCCCTCCTTCTCTTTTTCCCAGGTCGATACCTGCCTAGAGCCTCAGCTGAATCTGTGACTATTTCTCTGGCTTGTTTAGAAGAAAGCTGTTAAAGTTTAGTTTCTATTTAGAAAGTAATTTCCTTCAAAAGAAGTTATTCAATGTTTAATTGCTTACACGGAGTAAAAGGAAAGTACAGGGTGCAGAGGGCTCCAACTACTAATAGGGGCAGTAGCTTTTACAGGATGATCCAAGGAAGGTCCTATAGTCTCATACTTCTTATAGCTGTTAGTTACAGTTTTATATTTATATTCATCATGGCTGAGGTACAACACTAACATGCCTATTTATACTCCCTAGAGCGCTGCATCCTACTGGGGACAGCGTCTACTCCCTATGGCTCTTAAGCTGATCTCCAAACAGAAGAGCGTAGAGGAGGGTACTCTTCATCATTGGGGGGAAACCCTTAACGCGGAGCATATGTTAAGATAAGATAATAATTCCTTTATTGTCCCACAGTGGGGAAATTTGGGTTGAAATGTCGCCCAACATTAACAGGAGATAGATAGAAGTTCTGCTCCTGAGCGCACTCATGCTCGCCTGCTCTCGCTCCAACCTTCAGTTGTACTGTTTGCGAGCCAGTTGTCAGGTCCACAGGTTAGCTTTAGCAAACATTCATCTGTCCAGAAGGAAAGCAGCAACCTCCACAAGGTTTCTGAGCCTCTTTGCTTCCTGAAGTCGACACCAACGCACAAAAGGTTGACCAATGTTCACTTTTGTTTTGCTTCTTTTTTGGTCCGCTCTGAGAAATTGAACGTCAAACAGAAGCCATTTCTCAGCGCTATCATGGAGCTCCTAAGATCTGGTAACACCTGAGCTCCGTCTCATGTGCTTCAACCTGCTATTCCTGTTGATGCAAAAATCTTTTTAAATTGACGTAGCAGTCATAAACCAAAGCTAACTATATTTTTTGGACTAGTCTAAATATATAAAATAGTTACATATATATTTTTACTTTTCCTTAAAATGTATACTTTTATTCAGCACCACTCTAGACCTTATATATTATCTTATGATTGTCAGGGTTCTCTGTGTTGTCCTGCTCTAACTCTACTCCTCAGGTGTGTCTAGTTGGCTGAGGAGGCGTGGTCCACACCTGCAGCTCGTTGCAGGCGGCTTCCTCTGGCTTCTTAAGCAGAGCGCTGACAGATGGAAGACGCCAGAGCCTTAACCAGTCGTGGTACGATGTGGCCTCTGTCCCACTCTCGGAAACCTACTTGTGAGTTTTTTGCTCTTTTGACTTTGACTAATTTTGGTTCTGCCTGTTTTTGTCTCAGATTTTGGTGCTTGGATGCACTCACCTGTCTTGACATCTCGTCCGAAGAAACAGACCAGCAGAACCTGTCCGCTCAGATTTTGCTCTGGCGCTCCCCTCATACTTCCTGGATGTTACCCAGCGAGGCCTGAGATCCCCTCTCCCGGATTCTGCTGGTTCTGCGCTCACTCTGGTCAATCCATCTGTCAACCGTTGCCGACTAGGCTCGCTCAGGATCCCTCGCCAGTTACATCTGCCGTCCTCAGCCACTAGCCGCCTATCATCAGCAGAGTAGAATCACAGAGTTCCCTCGACGCTACTTCTTCCCGGTTAGGTCCGCCCAGCCCAATGGTAAGCAGCGCAACTCCTAGCAGTTCTCCTGGTTCTCCTTTCAGAGTCACTTACTCCCTCTCTCTTGCAGACTCTCCAGCCGTGACGTTCTGACCCTGCCGGATCGCCTGTAGTTCCGTCCGTAGATCTGCCTGTTTCCAAAATAAACATCTTAAAACTGTGCATTGCCTCCCGTTCGTATCTGCATGTGGACTCGTCACCTGAAAACCATGACAATGATAAGATTAAAACATTTGTGTGACACTGGTGGCTTTTAATAAGTAAGTTGACAGGAACTGTGTCTGAATGTGAGAGGGAGGACATGTGGCAAAGTCAGAGATGAACCCAGGAGGGCCGCATCAAGGACAAAGGACTCCATACATGGATTGCGTGCACTACCCCCGTACCACCAGTGCACCCACTCTCTTGATTGTTTTTGTATCTTTATGCACTTTCTTTTCTACATTTATTAACATGACTTTCCCTAAAAATACATGGGAAAAGCTCAAATCGGTTTTTGAGAAATGACATTTCCTTCTCTTTACCTACAGACTGTTTTTTGTTTGTTCTGAAACAATTTGCATACGAGTTATGATGATGATTATTCTAATCGTGAGACTAAGAGTTTTCAGAAATTTTATTTGAATATTATTTAAACCTAAAATGGTACCTGTCAAAAGCTAAATTTAAAATCAAGCAAACATGAACATGGAATGAAAGAAAATACAGATAGCATTTGTTGTGCAATTATACACTGTTTAAAGTTACTTAATGTTTATTAAATAACCCTCTGTTAAGTATTGTCTGGTGATGATCAGCTCTTAAGCTGATATCAAGACAATGGTTGAAAGGGATGAATTTGAGCCCTAGCGATCTTTTAACAGCAAAACCTGCACACACATAGAATAAAGGAGTGACAGCTTCTTTTCAAGTTCAAGAATTTAATAACAGAAATAAAATAAACATCCAGAGAACATCACTATGTAATGCTGTTTACCTGAATTAACACAATATTTCGATTAACAAATCCTCTCTACTAGGCTAGTGAAACTTAACTAAACTACTAAGCAAAATGAAGATAAAAAGAAGCTAAGGAACTATTTACATGCAAAACAAAGTTCAATCTGAAAAACTCACAGAGAAAGAAATGGCAATTAGAAGGATTTTATTGACACAATATTTTAAGTCTTTGGCGCTCAGACCTCGGCAGGAACATTAATGCTGAATTATACTTTAATATGCATAAGTAGATGTATGAGAACAGGGATGTTCCCCCCAGGTCTGAAACTGGTGGTGGAGTGGAGATAGAAGTTTGTTCAGTCCATATGGTGATCTGTTTAAGATAGATGTCCAACTTGATAAACACAGGTTTGCATGAACTGTCCATGATGAGCAAGCATGAAGCGACTGTGGAGAGGAAAAACTCCCCTTTGGGAAGAAACCTCTGGCAGAACCGGGCCCAACATGGTGGTCTTCTGCCGGACCAATAACGAGGTGATAGGGAGTAATGAAGACTGAAGGGAGAAAACACTCTGATGGGTTGAGGATGGAGGAACGTCTTGGTAGCTAGATGAACTCAGCTACGATGGTGGAGAAGGGGTTGGGGGTGGGTTGAATCGGACATCTGATTCGAAATCCGACATGCAATCCGTTTGCGCTTGCTGGTTAGCAGGCTGAGACGTGGATTTGAAGTTGCTTTTAAGATGAGCGCAGGATGCTGATTGGCTTCATGGAGGTGCGGTTCGTAGCTGATTGGCTCACATCAGAGGCGTATCGGACTCTGATTGGAGGCAGGCGATGAGTTTCTTCGATTGAACTTGCGCTTCAGCTTCATGACAAAACAAAAGTGGTTGACCATAATCAGAATAATTCAGTGAAGCCTTGTTCACTGCATATCTGATTACAAAAAGCATGGAATGAAGTAAAAAAACATTTGGCATGTGTTTGAATCCATTCACAATGCAAAGCCCAAGTTAAGCAGAACATTATTTTGAGTAAATAATATTCTAAAGAATGATTTGCGCAGTAAAATCATTTAACCTTATGGTCGATCTTATTAATGCGATTCTCCCTCCTGGCACCTGGGGTCGCTGTAGCAGTCGGTTGCTAAATTGGTCAAAGTCTAAAGTTATCAAAATTGCCTTTAAACTGACATTAATATTCAATATCAATGCGGGAATAAGGTTCATAGCTCTATCGGCCGACGATGGAGCGGAACGGTTAAGCTTTATGCTTTAAAACACGCTCCTTTTGAATGTCCGGAACTGGGTGTTAACAGGAGCAAGTAGTATTTTGGCTAGCGGGTTTTCAGCATTAACTTTAAAGACTTTAGCTTTATTTTTAGTCATAATGAGTGGGCTGGATCACATTAATGTCCCATCAATGTATGAAACCCTTGTGGAGATAACATTTGTTATAACCATAAATACATACTCGACAATGACATCAGAATCAGAATCAAGTTTATTGCCAAGTAGGTTTGCACTTACAAGGAATTTGACTTGGTGTTGATGGTGCAGGCAAAACAAAATTATATATATATATATATATATATATATATATATATATATATATATATATATATATACAGAACCTATATACACGGTAGAATGTGCGTTAATGTAATGCAGAAGCTTGTAAGTCCGGGAGAGAGAGACAGTGTCCAGTCTCACGGGCGGCTCTTGGCCTTGTTCAAAAGGCTGGTAGCAGATGGGAAAAAACTGTTCTTGTGGTGTGAGGTTGTGGTCCTGATGGATCGCAGCCTCCTGCCAGAGAGAAGTGACTGAAATAGTTTGTTACTGGGGTGAAGGGATCAGCCACAATCTTCCTGCACGCCTCAGAGTCCTGGAGGCGTACAGGTCCTGGAGAGATGGAAGATTGCAGCCAATCACCTTCTCTGCAGACCTGATGACCCGCTGCAGTCTGCTCTGGTCCTTAGCGGTGGCACCAGCGTACCAGATGGTGATGGAGGAGGTGAGCATGGACTCAATGATGGAGGAGTAGAACTGCACCATCATTGTCCTTGGCAGGTTGAATTTCTTCAGCTGCCTTCTTCAGGAAGTCCATCCTCTGCAAGGCTTTCTTGGTGAGGGAGTTGATGTTCAGCTCCCACTTTAGGTCATGGGAGATGAAAGTTCCCAGGAAGCAGAAAGACTCCACAGTGTTGATGGTGGAGTCACAGAGGGTGATGGGGGTAGCTGGGGCTGAGTTCTTCCTGAAGTCCACAACCATCTCCACTGTTTTTACACCGTTGAGCTCCAGGTTGTTCTCCCTGCACCAGGTCAGCCTCCCACCTGTAGGCGGACAGGGGGACCCGTCCGGTCCTGATTTGACTCATTTTGCGGGATACACCCTATATTCTTGGATGGAAAACGGTGTGTCTCTTTCGACTTTGTCATTCCTGGACGTTTTAAACGTTTGCATGTTTGGATTCAGGATAATTGGATCTCTACTTATTGTTTTTTGTGGATTTTTGAAGTATCAGCAAATACAGCGGAGGTCGGTAGCCATTTGGTCTTGATCAGGCTGCCGGCTGCATATGACGCGATCACTATGGCTGTGAACGGACAGATCTGGAAGGTGAAGGAGCAGAGCTGAAAAGCTGGATGCGCTGGAACGCAGACTGGCTTTGGTGGTTGAACTTAAAGGGAGATGGGATAAAATCTAGAAGTGAAGCGCAGAAAAGCCCAACAATTCGAAAAATTGCATTTACCATTTGGAGCCAGCAAAATGACTTAAAGCTGACAGGAAAGGCAGTGCAGCTTGTCCTCATAACAAATAACATATTTGGATTATGCCCTCCCTATCTCTACTCCTGGATTGTTATGGCGGAGAGTGCTCAGAAAAGCCCCCGGCTAACCCCCTTCCCTGCGGACACCTGTGGATGCTTTTTCTGAACTGTTGGCCGGCTGATAACATCAAGGACAATGGCCTCTGGATAGTGTTCATGGAAATATAAACATTTTCACCCAAACAGTCACACATAACTGATGCTCATAAAAACTGATGACCCGCGACGGGTCTCAAATGTTTACCTTCTGCATATATGTGTCTTGTGTTATTTGTGCTTTTCGTGCAATGAGGGTTTTTTTTGTTGGTTGTTTGACTCTTTATTTGTGACAGCATAAATTGTCAAGCATCTGTCTTTTTTTCTCCCCCCCCCCCTTCCCCCCATGTTGTTGTAATCTTCCTTCAACAGAAAGTTGAAGGAAGCAAAGTGCAGCATTTTGGGGATACAAAATCTTTAATGATTGTTTCAGAAATAGAAGGTTAAAATAAAATAAAATAGAAATATTTATGGTGGAGAAAAACATGCTTTAAAAATGTTGCTTTAAAAACACGAAGTAGAAATATACTAAGTGGAAATACAGATGGAAATAAAAAGGGCAGGCAAAAATACGTTGGGTAAAAAAAACAGAAATGTTAGAGGCAGAAATAAATGATTGTTTCAGAAATACAAGGATGTTAAAATAAAAGGAAAGGAAATATTTATGGTGGAGTAAAAACATGTTTTAAAAATGTTGTGTTGTAAATAAGAATGAAACAAAAATAAAAACATATTTTAAAAATGTTGGTGTAAATAAATATCAAACAATAAAAAAGGTTGCAGTGGAAATACGGAACCAAAAAACACACTTGAAACAAATACACAAAGACAAAATAAAGACTTCAATAAAAACGTATAACAGAAAACAAGTGGGTTAAAAATAAGTCACCATAAAAGCAAGAAGAAAAGTAAAAATAAAAGTGTAAGTTAAATTATATATTTTTTTTAAGAATAATTGATCAATTGTTCAATAAATATCTTCTTTTTATTATTTTGTCGCATTTAATGGCACACAAATTCATATTATTAGCTACTTGTTCAAGCCATTTTATATTATTAAGTCCTTTATTTATTTCTGTGTGTATTTTTAATTATGGCAGGATTGGTCCTCCATAGACGTTCAGTGTCCGACCTCTTAAGGAAAGCTGCCAATAGACTGGAAGAATTAGAACGCTGTACACTTGGGATCTGAAATGTTTTTCTGTGGTTTCAGATTCGGCTTTTCCAGATCAGTAACTCATCGGTGGATGATTTATTCTACAAAACAGACACCTCTCCGCAACCACAGCAAGGGAGACAGTGAGCTTCAACCATAGTTTCCTCAAAACGAGTCTCCCACCGCGCAGGGAGAATTACATTGGACCCCATGCAGAGCTCGCTTGATAAGAAAATATTGTAGTTGATTATAAAAGGCACAATATGAATTATCAGATTCACATCCAGGCAATAAAAACACTACAGATTATCATTATTCTATCCATGTTGGTCTAATTTGTGAATGAGAAGGAGTTTCATCAAGCCGGTCCAACATTTTCCCCTCAGCTACAACACTTGGGGTTCACGCTGCGTATTTACGCATGATCCAGCACCGCAGTGAAGTTGGTTTGAAGTTGGATATTGGACATTCAAGCTCCGCGCAGTCAGCGAGATCTAGCTCACGGTTGATCCAGTTGAAGGACTCCGATTTCGGCCAGCGTCTCTCAGCTGCTCCCTCCTCCCACACGCGGTGGTGCAGTTAGGGACCGTCAAAAAACTTTTGAACCAAGCACTCTTGAGAAATAAAAATCAATAAATTCTGTATCTTTATCAGCTTCAAAGCTCTCAGCTGGAGCAGGGAGTGGACTTGAATGTAGCACTGCTAAATATCTGTTGCTGCCACAGTCCATACACTTTATTTGCACCTTGCAAGATGCTGAGATAAAACCACAGCATTTAAACAAATTCTGTTTTCTTTTAAAAATTACTTGCTTTTAATGCTGCAGAGCTTGTTGACAAATGTTTGGACTAACATGAGCATGTAGACTTAGAACTTGTGTCTGTTTTGCTTGCATTATCCATGTTCTCTATGTCATCTGCTTTACCTGACCGTAGGCTCATGCTTGATGTGCTGAATATTCCAAGATGACGCTGCACACACACAGCCTTTTACTTCGACTCCGTCCTTTCTTCTTCCTACTTTCTCTTCTTTATATTGTTTTTATAGTGTTATATATTGTTTTTATAGTCTTATAGTGTTTTTATATTAGTGAATACCGTATCTGGGATTCCGGACTACGGGACCCCACACACTGCTGCCCTGCTCCCCACCACGCTGAGAAATCAGACATCTCTGCTGACATACAGAGGAAACGGAGAGGCTGCAGGGGCGGCAGGACGAAGCGGAGGAAAAGTTATTTACCATCGGTTGTCATGGGAAACGTAAGATCTCTCCACAACAAGACCAAGGAGCTCGCAGCACTAACCCGTTTCGAAAGGAGGTACAGAGACGCTAGTATAATTTGCTTCATGGAAACGTGGTTAGATAGCCTGACGTAGTCATACTCAATTCTAGTCAGAATTTGAGTCTTATACTTTTTCATAGAGCTGTGATTATGGGGCGTGTTTCGAATGAACCAGGGAAAAAAATGCCTCTGCACTCAATTGGATAGACCTACAACCAATAAGAGCAACAGAGTGTGTGATGTATGTTAAGCGACGCATAATTGTCAACAGAACTCAACTGCACGCTGAAAAAGAAGTAGCCTAGAATAAGAAGATGAGCGTGAACGATTTTTGCCAGTGTTGCAAAAAGAATTTAAGCATACAAGGAGTCATTCAACACATGTGAACTGATTCTGACTCTGACTGACGTCACTTCCTGTTTGCGGTAAGGCGTATTGTATCACTTCCTGTTTTCACTGCGTGAGCAACGGTTTGTTGCTCCAGATTCTCTCGCTTTTATCTTTAATCTCTTTGCTGTAACATCTGTTTCTAACACATAAGCACTTTTAAAACATTTTCTGTTGCTGCACATCACGCTTGGGAACTCCTCGTGTTTCACGGTTTGCTCTCTTGGCGTGGTAGAAGGGCGCTAGCCTAGCTTTAGCCTAGCCTAGCCTTAGCTCCACAATGGCTTCCTCTCCTACTATTACTTCAGCTTCTCCGTCTCTGACTAAGTCTCCCCTTATCTCCTGCTCTCTGTGTCAGATGTTTAGCTATTCCTCTGCCTCCTTTAGTGATAATGGTACTTGTAATAAATGTAGTGTTTTTGTAGCTTTGGAGGCGAGGGTGTCAGAATTAGAGTCCCGGCTCCGTGCTATGGAAAGACCAGCTGATAGCCGCCCCTCTGCTAGCGCGGAGCCACATAGACCTAGCGTTAGTTCACTTAGTGGTCCTCCAGAAGCACCCGAGCAGCCGGGTAAGCAGGCCGGCTGGGTGACAGTTCGTAGGAAGCATAGCTCTAGATTTCAGCCCCCAGTTCACCACCGACCCGTCTGCGTTTCAAATAAATTTTCCCCACTCAGCGACACACCCGCTGAGAAGCCGATCCTGGTTATTGGGAGCTCAATAGTCAGAAACGTGGCACTAGAGACACCAGGGACCATAGTTAAATGCCTGCCAGGGGCCAGAACGGGCGACATAGAATCTTACCTAAAACTGCTGGCTAAGGATAAGCGTAAATACAGTAAGATTGTTATTCACGCTGGCGGTAATGACACCCGATCACGCCGATCGGAGGTCACTAAAGTTGGTGTTGCTTCGGTGTGTGAGTTTGCTAAAGCAATGTCGGACTCCGTAATTTTCTCTGGTCCCCTGCCTGATTTGACCAGTGATGACATGTTTAGCCGCATGTCATCATTCAACCGCTGGTTGTCTAGGTGGTGTCCTGAAAACGACGTGGGCTACATTGATAACTGGAGAACTTTCTGGGGAAAACCTGGTCTGATCCGGAGAGACGGCATCCATCCTACTTTGGATGGTGCAGCTCTTCTTTCTAGAAATCTGGCCGGATTTATTAGTCCTCCTAAATGCTGACAATCCAGGGTCCAGACCAGGAAGCAGAGCCGTAGTTTAACACACCTCTCTGCAGCTTCTGTACTGTTACCCATCCATTATCCTATTGAGACGGTGTCTTTCCCACGGCCAAAACTTAACAGATCAAAAACTTATCTAAAAGGAACAAATCATAAAAACCTAATAAAAATCAATACGGTTCACCTTGAACCTAAAAATAAAACAATTAAATGTGGTCTATTAAATATAAGGTCTCTCCCTCCAAAGACTTTGTTAGTTAATGAATTGATTTCTGATAAACAGATTGATTTGTTTTGTCTCACAGAAACCTGGCTACAAGAGGACTACGTTAGTATAAATGAGTCAACTCCCTCCAATTATTCAAATTTCCACATTCCCAGATCTGTGGGAAGAGGAGGAGGAGTGGCAACTATCTTTCAGTCTGATTTATTAATTAGTCCCAGGCCAATTAATAACTACAGTTCTTTTGAACATTTAACCCTCAGTTTCCCTCATCCAAGCTGCAAAGCAATAAAACCTCTTCTGTTTGTTGTTTTGTATCGTCCACCAGGCCCTTACACTCAGTTTTTGGATGAGTTGTCAGATTTCTTATCTGATTTGGTGTTAAATACTGATAAGGCTATTATAGTGGGTGATTTTAACATCCATGTTGACACTGAATGTGATAACCTTAGTGTAGCCTTTACAACTATCCTAGATTCAATTGGTTTTGCTCAAAATGTGCATGAACCGACGCACTCTCGGCTCCATACTTTAGACCTTGTTCTGACATATGGCATTGATTGTGAAGAATTAACAGTATTTCCTCACAACCCTGTCCTATCTGATCATTTTTTAATAACATTTGAGTTTAATCTAACTGAATTCTCCACCCCCAAAAGAGGGTTCCATTATAGTAGATCTTTATCGGATAATGCTGTATCAAAACTTAAAGAGTCTGTCCCCTTTTTAATATCCTCCGTATTGCAGAAATGCCCTGCAGATAGCAGCAATGTTGTTTCTTCCAATTCACAAATAGATGTCTTTGTAAACGGTATGACTTCGTCATTGCGTTCTGCATTAGACAATGTAGCTCCCTTGAAAAAGAAGGTGATTATTCACAGGAAGCTGGCTCCTTGGTTTAATTCAGAGCTGCGTTCCTTGAAGCACAATGTTAGGAAATTGGAGAGAAAATGGCGCTCTACACACCAAGAGGAATCCTACCTAATCTGGAAGAACAGTCTATTGTTGTATAACAAGACCCTTCGCAGAGCTAGAGCAGCATATTTTTCATCATTAATTGAGGAGAATAAGAATAATCCTAGATTTCTCTTCAGTACAGTTGCCAAACTTACTCAGAGCCACAGCTCTGTTGATCCATCCATTCCCTTAGCTCTTAGCAGTAATGATTTTATGGGATTCTTCATAAATAAAATTGATTCCATTAAAAATAAAATAATTGGCATCCTCCCAAACATGATTACCTCATCCTCAGTAAGTGAGGCAGCATTGGAGGAATCCTTAGAACCTGCGCAGTGTCTGAACTGTTTAAAAGCAGTAGAGCTTTCTGAGCTATCTAAAATTTTAGCTTCATCTAAACCTTCTACCTGTATGTTAGACCCAATCCCAACCAAGTTGTTTAAGGAGGTATTCCCTCTGATCAGTGGTCCTATTTTAGACATGATTAATGTATCCTTGGTAAATGGATATGTACCACAGGCTTTTAAAGTAGCTGTTATTAAACCTTTACTTAAGAAACCATCTCTTGATCAAGATGAGTTAGTAAATTACAGACCTATATCTAATCTTCTTTTCTTATCTAAAATTCTTGAGAAAGTAGTTGCTAATCAACTATGTGAACATTTACAAAGTAATGACCTACTTGAGGAGTTTCAGTCAGGCTTCAGAGCTCATCATAGCACTGAAACAGCTCTGGTGAAGGTCACTAATGATATTCTCATGGCCTCAGATAATGGACTTGTGTCTATACTTGTCCTGTTAGATCTCAGTGCTGCATTTGATACAGTTGATCACAATATTCTCCTACAAAGACTTGAGCATACTGTAGGGATTAAGGGAAAAGCATTAGGCTGGTTTAAATCTTATCTGTCGGACAGATTCCAGTTTGTTCATGTTAATAATAAATCTTCCTCAAACTCTAGGGTCACTTGTGGAGTACCACAGGGTTCAGTCCTTGGACCAATTCTATTTACTATATATATGCTTCCGATTGGCAAAATTATCAGACAGCATGGGATTAATTTCCACTGTTATGCTGATGACACTCAGCTATATTTATCCATAAATCCTGATGAATCCAATCAGTTACTTCGACTGCAGTCATGTCTTGATGACATCAAAAGCTGGATGACTTTAAATTTCCTGCATTTAAATTCTGACAAGACAGAAGTTGTAATCTTTGGGCCAGAGTCTTCAAAAAATAAAGTTCTTAATCAATCCCTTAATCTGGATGGCATTAACTTGGCCTCTGGTAATAAAGTTAAAAATCTTGGTGTTGTTTTCGACCAAGACATGTCATTTAAATCCCATATTAAACAGGTTTCCAGAGTTTCCTTTTTTCACCTCCGGAATATCGCCAAAATTAGAAACATTCTGTCCAGGAGTGATGCTGAAAAACTAGTCCATGCATTTGTTACTTCAAGGCTGGACTATTGTAATTCTTTACTATCAGGAAGTCCACAAAATGCAGTTCGAAGTCTTCAGCTGATTCAAAATGCTGCTGCAAGAGTTCTGATGAAAATCAACAAGAGGGATCATATTTCTCCAATTTTAGCTTCCCTTCATTGGCTTCCTGTTAAATCAAGAATAGAATTTAAAATTCTCCTTCTAACGTATAAAGCCCTTAATAATCAAGCTCCACCATATATCAGAGCTCTGATTACCCCGTATGTTCCTAACAGAGCACTTCGCTCTCAGACTGCAGGTCTGCTGCTGGTTCCTAGAGTCTCTAAAAGTAGAATGGGAGGCAGATCCTTTAGCTATCAGGCTCCTCTCCTGTGGAACCAACTCCCAGTTTTGGTCCGTGAGGCAGACACCCTATCTATTTTTAAGACTAATGTTAAAACTTTCCTTTTTGACAAAGCTTATAGTTAGAGTGGCTCATACCCTGAGCTATCTCTATAGTTGTGCTGTGATAGGCCTAGGCTGCTGGAGGACATCAGGGTCTAATTTTCTCACTCTACTGATTTCTACTGTTCTTCAGTCTACTGTTCTCCAGTTTTGCATTGTATTACATTGAAATGACTGTCGTCATTTCAGCTTTTAACTTTTTGCTCTCTCTCTTTTTCTTCATAGTAGGTACACCTGGTCTGGCGTTCTGTTAACTGTGACATCATCCAGAGAAGACGGCTCACCCGCTACTACCATCTAATGTAGAACAGATTACTAGATCAATGTGTGCTTCTGTGCTTGTTTGTCTGTCTTGTTGTGTCTCTGTTCTGTCTTCTGTAACCCCAGTCGGTCGAGGCAGATGACCGTTCATACTGAGCCCGGTTCTGCCGGAGGTTTTTCCTTCCCGTTAATGGGTGGTTTTTCTTCCCACTGTCGCTTCATGCTTGCTCAGTATGAGGGATTGCAGCAAAGCCATGTACAATGCAGACGACTCTCCCTGTGGCTCTACGGTTCCCCAGGAGTGACTGCTGCTTGTCGGGACTTTGATGCAATCAACTGGTTTCCTTATATAGGACATTTTTGACCAATCTGTATAATCTGACCCAATCTGTATAATATGATTGAACTTGACTTTGTAAAGTGCCTTGAGATGACATGTTTCATGATTTGGCGCTATATAAATAAAATTGAATTGAATTGAATTGAATTGAATTTTTCATAAAAACAATAAAGGCGAATGCACATACGAGCAAGTTCTCCGTTTAGGATTACAACCCTACAAAAACATCAAATAAATCGCATCGCATTTGTCGGTCCTGTCAGAACGTTATAATACGGTTGGAACGCGACATGTTTGTGTTAAAAAAATGGGCAGACGACGAAGGAGACCAACCTACTATGTTCACAACATGGGATTCATATCACGACATTGCGAGTTATTTACTAAGTCAGACAGTCAGATGATCTCTTACCATTTGTAAGTTAGATGAACTTCGTCCACAACAATACCCATAACGTTGGCTTGAAAAACATCGGAGCCTAGCATGACCCTCCACTTGTTGTTCAGCAGCCAGGATTCTGGGCTTCCGAAAAGGAGCTGGCAACGACCGCTGGCTATATCCACCTCGTCGTTCACGCCGAGTTGCATCGCCGTGATGCCCATTTCAGTTGCTTCTTTCACTTGGTCCTCCATGAGTGCGACCAAAGGAGAAACAATGACGAATGGGTTTTCATTGTGTCCCATCTTCTTAGTGACCAACGGAGCCAGCTGATAAATTAAACTTTTGCCGAATCCCGTAGGAAGGACGCCAAAAACATCTTTCTTTTCAACAAATGCCTTGATCGCGTTTCTCTGTTCCTCTTTTTAAATTAATTTGCTGTCGATTTCTTCAAGAACAGACCTAATAGCAGAATCTACACACCTCAACTCTCCAGCGACAGCCATCGTTGTTGTAAACGAATTCAACCCAAGCGCGCTTTGGTGACATGGTTGTTTACGTTACTGTTGATCATCTGTCCATCATCACATAAAGCCCACCCTGACGATTTGATTGGCCCGCCAGATATTGGGCGAGCATACTCGCGCTACTATTGAGCAATGCCAGATCGAACTTCCCAACCTCAAACGTTGTGGGCGGGACTAAGTTCGGAATGGCACCCAGGCTAGTGGTTAGATATATCTGTCCCGAACTCAGTGATCTCTCATGACGGCTTTAAACTTATCCGCGCGGACAGAACTTTGGCGGAGAGTGGAAAAAAGAGAGGAGGGGGGCTGGTGGTGTTTGTGAATGAGAGATGGTGCAGCGCGGCTCATGTTCACGTGAAGCAGCAGATAAGCTGCTCAGATGTTGAATTTCTCGCAGTGAGTTTGAGACCTTATTACTTGCCGCGAGAGTTTGGCCATGTGATCGTGCTCTGTGGTTATATACCTCCTTCAGCAGATGCCACCGCTGCGGGTGAGCGGATTCACGCGGCGGTAAACAAACTGCAGACAGAACACTCCCGCTCTCTCCTGCTGATCACAGGAGATGCCTCCCTCTGTTCCACCCTCCCCACGCTCACCCAGTACGTCACGTGTGCTACAAGGGAAATAAATAAAACTTTGGACCTTTTTTATGCCAATGTTAAGGACGCCTAGACCTCCGCCCCCCTCCCCCCACTCGGACGCTCTGACCACAACCTCGTCTACCTGCTCCCCCATTACATTCCACTAATGAGGAGAACAATAGCACAGAAGAAATCAGTGAAAGTCTGGTGAGATGAGGCCACTGAAAGAGACTGAGGGATTGTTTCAGATCCACAGACCGGAGCATGTTCCAAAGCTGTCATGGTGATGACATCGACAGCCTGACTAGCGTAGAGTCCAGCGGGAGCTCCAGTGGAGGATCAGGGTGGCAAAGAAGAATTATGGGAAGAAGATGGAGGAGCAGCAGCCTGGAGACCACCGGGAGCGCTTTGTGAGTCATGTTCTTTGACTTCTCCAGCGCTTTCAACACCATCAGACCGGTGCTGCTGAGGGAGAAGTTGGAGGACGCTGGGGTGGACAAACATATAGCTGACTGGACCATCGACTACCTCACTAACCGCCCTCAGCATGTGCAGCTGCAGGGCTGTCAGTCAGAGATGACACTCTGCAGCACCGGGGCTCCCCAGGGCACCGTTCTGTCTCCGTTTCTTTTCACCATTTACACCTCGGACTTCACCTACAACACGGACAGCTGCCACCTTCAGAAGTTCTCTGACGACTCGGCCATTGTGGGCTGTGTGTCTGAGGGGAACGAGCTGGAGTACCGGTCGGTCATCATGGACTTTGTGGACTGCTGTGAGAAGAACCACCTGTGCTTAAACACCAGTAAGACCAAGAAGATGGTGATGGACTTCAGGAGAAGACCCCCACCTCACTCACCTGTGAACATCCAGGGGCAGGACATAGAAACTGTGGAGAGTTTCAAATACCTGGGTGTTCACGTCAATATTAAGCTGGACTGGACACATAACACCGACGCTCTTTATAAGAAGGGCCAGAGCCGGCTACACCTCCTGAGGAGGCTGAGGTCCTTTGGAGTGAGCAGGCCTCTGCTTAAGACTTTCTATGACTCTGTGGTGGCCTCAGCCCTCCTCTACGCTGTCGTCTGCTGGGCTCCTGGCAGTACAGAGCGGGACAGAAAGAGGCTGAATAAGCTGGTGAGGAAGGCCACTTCTGTCCTAGGCTGCTCTCTGG
The DNA here is from genome assembly GCF_011125445.2 of Fundulus heteroclitus. NCBI lineage: Eukaryota > Metazoa > Chordata > Actinopteri > Cyprinodontiformes > Fundulidae > Fundulus > Fundulus heteroclitus. Next base: position 4,537,493 of record NC_046382.1, on the reverse strand, counting down.
ACTCTGTGGAGGAAGTGGCTGAGAGGAGGGTGTTGTCCAAGTTCACATCCATCATGGACAACACCTTCCACCCCCTGCACCAGACTGTAGAGGAGCTGAGCAGCTCCTTTAGTGGCAGACTTAGACATCCTGCCTGTAAAAAGGAGCGCTACCGCAGATCATTCATCCCTGCTGCTACCAGACTATACAATGCTGCACTATAACTGTATCCACAATAGTAATAACAACTGTGCAATAATCTAATTAATACACTGTGCCACAACCCGTGAAATAATCCTGATGTAGTGACTTCTGCTGCTATCACCACCTGAACATATGTCAGTACACATGTATGTATGTATGTACAAATGTATACACGAATGTACATGCACATATATACGTGTAGGTACGTATGTATGTAGGCGTATATAAATATATATATATATATATATATATATTAGGGCTGGGCAAGTTAACGCGTTAATTTCGCGTTAATTCATTAGACTATTAACGGCGGTATTTATTTTATCGCGCATTAACGCATGTTGCTCACATGCTTTCAGTCAGTGTCAGTCAGCAGGCGCGCTGACTGCAGCGCGCTGTCACGGCAGCACTCTCCCGCTCCCCCTCCCCTCTCGTACATGGCTCAGCGGCGCCAGCCAATCAGCACGTAGGCTCAGCCTGGCCCGCCCACTTAGCTCTCACACAAACTTAACACACAAACAGCTGAGAGAGACCGCAGCAGCGGAAAAACATGAACAGGGGAAGTAGCACCGTTTGGCTTTATTTTAATACCGTAAATGAAATCAAGCTGTATGTTTTGTAAAAAGCCGGTTCATTTCAGTGGAAACACAACAAATTTATCTAAGCACGTGAAAAAACATGAAAACGTCGAGCCCCAGAAACGGAGAGAGGAGACGAAACTTCTGTTATTGCCCTGACAGACCCACAGACGTCTCTGACTGAGGCGTTTCAGTCCTCCAGGGAACATCCAGGTAGATCAGTGGATGGATGGATGGATGGATGGATGGATGGATGGATGGATGTTACTGGAGCCCACACATAACATGTAATTAAGACCTTGAAAGAACCCAGTACATATATTAAAAAGTGTTATTTAAGATAAGATAACATTAGCTAATCCTTTTTTTATCCCACGACGGGGAAATTTATAGGATTAAAGCAACAGGCAGGTGCATACAACACAGACAAAATTACATAAGGATTGAAATATATAAGAGGTGGATTAGCGAAAAAACACTGAACATAACATTATTATTATTATTATTATTATTATTATTATTATTATTATTATTATTATTATTATTTAATTGTAATAATAAAATAAAAACCACAAAACCCAAAAGGTCAACAGTTTCATGATACATCAAGCTTAGGGACTGGCTAATATACAGCAGGTCAAAAAAGGCCATATTTTGGCTGCAGTGCTTGCTGTTCTCTTATGAAGAAAAGATCAACTAGTGCACTAAATTCAATAGATGGGTTGAAAATATCCAGTATAAAATAAGTGCTACAAATGTTACAACACTTTTGTTCATATGGCAGCAGAACATTAAAATAAAAGTGCTCTTTACACTACTTTTGAATTCATTCTTGGAGTTTGTAAATACAATGCGATTAATCGCGATTAATCAGGGCGATTAATCGCGATTAAATATTTGAATCGTTGCCCAGCCCTAATATATATATATATATATATTTATATATATACATACACATATATATATATATATGTACATACACACATATATATATGTACATACACACATACACATATATATATATACATACACACACACACATATATATATATATGTTTATATACATATAGATCACTATGTATGTAAATAAGACAGCATATGCCCAACTCTATTTCTTTTGTATTTTTTGTATCCTTTTTGATCCATTGTATATATAAAGATTCACTGTATATAACTGAATGCACCTTCCCTACTCTGCACCTTCTTGTATGAACCGATGTGGCAAGTGAATTTCTCCATTGTGAGATCAATAAAGCCTGTCTTATCTTATCTAACATACAATTATTTTCTGTAGACATTACACATCATTAGGTTTTTATTCAACAGTTTTCATTACCATTAGCTTTAGAAGTAGGCTGATCTTAACACAAGAGTTAATTTTGATCAAATCAGACCATAAATTCTATGCTCTTTACCTTCAGTGTTTGTTGATTCTCTGTTGATATCTAAGTGCTGCTGAACACTGCAGTGAGATTGGCTCAGAACAATAAGAGATTCATCTTTTATAGTTAGTTCAGCATGTATGTTTAATTATTTAAACAGTAATTAAACACATCATGGTTATTATTGTGGATTTTGTCATGATTATTCTGAATGAGCCGAGCCGTCAGCTCCAGGGTTATTATTCTGATCGTTATCTTTACGTTCCAATCTCTTTTCCTTCATCGCTCTCTTCTCTCTCTTCCCCACTTTTTAAAATTTCATGTGGATTTTGTTTGAAGCTCATTCACTCGGTCAGCTAGTAGCCTTTCTCTCGAGTTAGCTGCCCCTCAGTAGTTTCTTGGGCTTGAGGCATCTAACTGTGGCTAGTGGTTAGCAACTTGAGCCTTTATCTTAGCTTTTTATTATTAACAATTTTATTTTCATTTTTAGTATTCAACAATAACAAAAAACAACAAACATACCTCCACCCAGACAAATACCATCATCTGTGCTGATTCTTTTCTGGTTACACACATCTACCCCCTTGCTCCTTTACATAACTAACAGCACTGCACTAACAATATCGATGAAGACATTAGAAATGATCTTGGAATAAATGCAATTTCATCATGTAGTGGATATTAATAACTATCAATTAAGTAAGCACACAACTCATGAAAACAAATGATGCATCCTTTGTCTATGTAAGTTATTTAATTAATTCATAAGCAAGAAGCGTTTCAATGTCTCTGTCCCCTAACGAAGTCAAGAAACAGAGCGAAGAGAGAAAGAATACTAAACTTTTATATATTGTGGGTTAACAAAGAAAGTGGGAGTAATCTTCAGAGTGCAGCCACTGGAATGATCCAGTTCCTATCTAACTCACCTCCTCTCTGTGTCCTTGGATGAGGAAACACAGTAAATCTGTAATCATGAGAGTTTCTTTATCACGGGAAAGTTATGCAGGTGCATCCAGACCTGATATGATCAGAGTTACATTCATCAATAACATTTTCCACAACAGGGCATACATAAACTTTGGTTGATGATAAGATTAAAAACATTTCTGTGGAACTGGTTGCCTTTAATGAAGAAGGTTGACAGGAACTGGGTCTGAGTGTGAGAGGGAGGACATGTGGCAAAGGTCAGAGGTGAACCCAGGAGGGCCACATCAAGGACTAAGGCCTCCATACATGGATTATGTGCTCTACCACTGTGTCACCAGTGCACACAGTCTCTTGAGTGTTTTTTGTATGTTTATGCACTTTCTTTTCTATGTTTAATTTACGTGCCTTTCCCTAAAAATACGTGGGAAAAGCTCTAATCTGTTTTTGAGAAATTACATTTCCTCCTCTTTACTTACAGACTGTTTTTTGTTTGTACTGAAACAATTTGCATAAGAGTAATGACATTTATTCTAATGGCTAGGCTAAGACTTTTTCAGAAATTTAATTTGAATATTATTTGAACCCAAAATAATTTGCATGGTGCTTGTCAAAAGCTTAATTTAAAATCAGCCAAACATGAACAAGGACAGAAAAATACAGATACACTTATTTTAGTGTTCTCTGATGTTCCATAGAAAGTTGAAATGTAAAATATACTTGAAAAAAACAGGTGCAAATGTTTTTACTTTGTTTCCTCCTTTTCTTATTGTGGAAAAGGAGGGGAGCTGGAGCATATCTCCAGCAGTCATTGGGTGAGAGGCAGGGGCAACACAGAAACACAGGACAAACAACCATGGACACTTTAAGCTTTTAAAGGCTAATTTAAAGAGACCAAGACCAGGATAAAGTTGTCTGCTTAAATAAAATGTAGATACATCCAGTTTGCACATTATAGTCAAAATATCAGCAAATCACAACTTCACAAAGCTAATATAACCATTTTTTTAATCAGTATGTGTGCATACATACAATTATTTTATGTAGACATTACACATCATTGGTTTTGTATTTATCAGTTTTTGTAACCATTAGCTTTGGAAGCAGGCTGAACTTAACACAAAAGTTAATTCTGATCAAATCAGACCATATATTCTAGGATAACAGCATATTTCTGGCTCTCTTACCTTCAGCGTTTGTTGATTCTTTGTTGATATTTAAGTGCTGCTGAACACTGAGATTGTCTCAGAACAATAAGAGATTCATCTTTTATAGTTAGTTCAGCATGAATGTTTAATTATTTAAAGAGTAATTAAACACATCATGAAGTGTCTTACTAAATGTCTTTATGTGGTCAAAATAATTTCTTCGGTCTCTTTTGTCTTCTTTATATCCGTGTAGTCATTGATTACATCAAAGATGTGAAGCTTATTTTATGAAAGTTTGGGATTTTTCA